>NC_136759.1:21313906-21536406 GCF_936440315.1 Barbus barbus | reverse complement strand
ATATTTTTCATTCTTCTAGAGCAGTTCAATGTAAACAACACATGACAGAACTGGCAGAAGGGATGAGGCACAAGACATTGGTCAACACGTCAAAATCGTTAACAAAAAACGTTCATCTACATTTACAATACATTTTCATTTTAGTTGATATATTCAACAGATTTTTACCTTTATCTTTTGACATATTTCAGGAATAGCATTAACAATATATTCAATCGTGTCTGGCAAATTAACAAACATGTTTTCAATATCATTAGGACATCATTTTGAAGATCACAGATTTCTTTACAAACTGATTAAAGCTGTGCTCATAAATACTGTAAATGTAGCCTACAATTGTTATGAATGAATTTCTATGCATTTATTTATTCTATTTCTTGCAAAAAATAACTAATATGATCAATTGATTCAGGGAATCTGAATGATTTATAGAAATTTTGAGATTGCAGTTACTAGCAAACAAATTCATTTGCCTATTACAGGGCCACCTTGTGGCCGATTCTCACAAAGTTGTCACAGATACATCAAGTTTCCCAAACTGCAGGGGGTTTTTGAGTTTAATGTAAAAGCTAACAATTAAAGCATAAATCATGTAAAATTAAAATAAACAATTTTTAAATAACAATCAAATTAAACCACTTAAAAAAAGGAAAAAAGATAATAAAAATAGGCAGCGGCTATTTGTACTCAGTGTAAATTTTAACGTTAACGCCCAGTATTTTTTAACGATATGCTATTTACACCAAGTGCAAATAGCATATTTTTTTAGTGACAGATGCTATTTACACTAAGTGCAAATAGCTATAGATTCTATTTACACTGTTAAAATAGCAAGATTTTCTGCTATTTATACTACTTATTGCAAATAGTGGCAATTATCTGCACCTCAGTATTGTAGTACATTATAAAACAGTACGCAATAATAACGTACGTAAATTATAATTTTAATTCAAATTTATTAAATGGATGCCACCTTATTGGGACAATAAAGCCCTCCCTACACCTACCCTAACCCTACCTGATACTTTATTTTCAACTTTTTGATTATTTCCTTCATTTTTATTGAAAATAAATGCCTTTCTGATGCGATATGAGATTTGAAAAGGAGAAAAAAATGTTTGGCAAAAGGTGGGCTCGAACTCGGGTCGATCGCGCCAAAAAGCATGCGCCATACCATCTACGCCGCTGAAACAACAAGATGGGCTATTTGCACTTAGTGTAAATAGACACTCCGATAAATATTTTGTTTACCTGTCCATTAATCAGTGTCAGAGAACTGTGAACATGCAAATGTGATACTTAATTATTAAAATATTTATTTTTAAATCTCAGGGGTACTTAATGGGGTCCTTAATTAAGGCCTACAACAAATGGCTGGCAGGGACTACAACAAGCTTCTTCCTTGGTTTGCGATATCTCGGACCCTAAAATTGACATAAACCCTGCCCCCAGGAGCACACAATCACAACACGGGTCAGCTAACCAATCTAAGCCTATTGCGTATTTCTGAGGAAGGGGCTTCATAGAACCAGGAAGTCAACAGACTGACAACAGAAACAGCAGCAAAATATATGAAAGATAATGTAATTTATTTAAAAAAAAAATAAAGAAAGCGTGAACACAAGCCTTCGAAAATAGCTTAACCACCCCTTTAAAAGTAAATAGGTGAAAGAGGTTCAGATGACAAAAACGTTTGGGAATGCATTACATTACATTTACATTTAGTCATTTGGCAGACGCTTTTATCCAAAGCGACTTACAATTGGGGAATACAAAAAGCGATTCATCTTGAAGAGGCAATCAGACAGAGGAAGTGCTCGTAACACCAAGTCTCAGTCATTGTTCAAATAAGTACAAGCTAGTAAGTGGAGAGAAAGATAGAGGGAAAGAGTTTTTTTTTTTTTTTTACATGTAAATAATGAGTTTGAAAGGCAAAAGCCTTTCAATGATACATAATAATACATGGTTAAATAACCTACTGATTGATAATTCAAATAAAAATGAATGTGTTCATCAGTAGTTGATGCGATGTTGAAACACTTCTTAAACCTGAAATGATTTTTGTAAATCTGGTCAAATGCTGTGAAGGCAGGACAATTTCAAAGATGAAAAAGAGGAATTAAGGAGAATCAATAAATTATGAATCATTTATTACTATTGTGTGAATAATAGGCCTATGTAATAATGTAATCTACATATAAACTAAACCTGTGACTAAAACAAGAGTGTTATGATCACAAACCGCTCACTAAATCATAATGGTCCTGTCTGCAGTGGTTTTCCTTCGATCGACTGCCCACTGCCGAGGAGGACAGGAGGATTTGGCTCCGGAACCTGTTTGAAAAAGCCTCCGAAGACTCTGTACGTGTGCAGCTTTCACTTTGTTGACAAGAAACCTACAGCAGAGAATCCTTATCCCACTCTATGGCTCGGCTACTACAGACCTCCGGAAAAGAAACGCCGTAAACAGCAAAGAAAAGATACCAGCACTGTGTCCACAGGTGTGCTTAAAGTTTAATGCAAGGGTTCTCAAGGGTGGTCCCGGGGCCAATACATAGCCTAGATACACTACAAGTCAAAAGTTGGAATAATTAAGTAAGATTTAAAAAAATATATATATTTTTTTTAAAAAGTCTCTTATGTTCATGAAAGTTTCATTTATTTAATGAATATTGTGATATATATGCTTGCTGAAAATTCAGCTTTGCCATCACAGGAATATACAGTGGTGTGAAAAAGTGTTGGCCCCCTTCCTGATTGTTATTTTTTTGCATGTTTGTCACACTTTAATGTTTCAGATCAAACAAATTTAAATATTAATTAAAGATAACACAAGTAAACACAACATGCAGTTTTTGAATGAAGTTTTTTATTATGAAGGGAAAACAAAATCCAAACCCACATGGCCCTGTGTGAAAAAGTGCTTGCCCCCTAAACCTAATAACTGGTTGGGCCACTCTTAGCAGCAACAACTGCAATCAAGCGTTTGTGATAACTTGCAATGAGTCTGTTACAGCGCTGTGCAGGAATTTTGGCCCACTCATCTTGGCAGAATTGTTGTAATTCAGCCACATTGGAGGGTTTGAGCATGAACCGCCTTTTTAAGGTCATGCCACAGCATCTCAATAGGATTCAGGTCAGGACTTTGACTAGGCCACTCCAAAGTCTTCATTTTGTATTTCTTCAGCCATTCAGAGGTGGATTTGCTGGTGTGTTTTGGATCATTGTCCTGCTGCAGAACCCAAGTTCGCTTCAGCTTGAGGTCACGAACAGATGGCCGGATATTTTCCTTCAGGATTTTTTGGTTGACAGCTGAATTCATGTTTCCATTTATCACAGCAAGTCTTCCAGGTCCTGAAGCAGCAAAACAGCCCCAGACCATCACACTACCACCACCATATTTTACTGTTGGTATGATGTTCTTTTTCTGAAATGCTGTGTTACTTTTACGTCAGATGTAATGGGACACACACCTTCCAAAAAGTTCAACTTTTGTCTCGTCAGTCCACAGAGTATTTTCCCAAAAGTCTTGGGGATCATCAAGATGTTTTCTGGCAAAACTGAGACACTTTATTAAACACTAATATGTTATTAAACACTTTTTCACACAGGGCCATGTGGGTATGGATTTTGTTTTCCCTACATAAAAAAACCCTTCATTTAAAAACTGCATGTTGTGTTTACTTGTGTTATCTTAGATTAATATGCAAAAAAAAAAAAAAAAAAAAATCAGGAAGGGGGCCAACACTTTTTCACACCACTGTGTGTGTATATATATACTCAAATAGAAAACAGTTATTTTAAATTAATAATCATTTTATTTTAAAATAGTAATAATATTTCACAATATTACTGTTTTACTGTATTTTCAATTAAATAAAATGCATAATGTAATAACCTTAAACCAAACACTAATCCCAACCCTATATTTAGTACATGTCGTTCATTAATATTACTCAGTCAGTGTTTAAATGTATAATCATACTGTAACAAGGACACGTAAAATAAAGTGTAACCTTGTTTTTTAACCCCCACATATAAATAATAAAATAATAAATATAAAATGAATATAATAAAATGCAGTTGATTTTTTGTTGTTGGTGTTTAATTTTTCTTTGCACAGTCATTACTACTATAGGCTATATAGTGTTTATTTGCAAAAACAGATCACTCCATTTTTTTTTTAATTTTCAAAAATCATGTTTTTATGTTATCATGATTTTTTTGTTTGTTTTTTTTTAAAGTAGTCAAAAACTGCAGTTTGATTGAGATTAATTGGAATGCACAATGAAAAAACAGGATTTTTGAGAATTGTTAAAAATGTTAGAAATCTGTTTTTGCAAATGAACTCTCCATATATATATATATATAATATACTTTTTTCTTATTTATTTTTTCTTAATGTTTCAGTTAGGTTGTAATATTTACAGGATGATCAGCTGCATACTGTATAAAAACAATAGAAGTCTATGGTATGTCCTCATTTACATATCCAATGTGTTTGTGTTTATACAAATAATTGTCTCATTCCTTCCAGATGAGTGCGGTGGCACAAGTAGTGAGGCCGTTGCATACCGTGATGCTCAGATTCGAGATGGCTCCAACACTGGAAAACCAAAATAATGTGTTTTGATGAGATCCAAAAATCAATACAACAAAGAGTTTGGTTTCAGACAGTGTGTGTGAGTGTTCAGTGCCTCCAGCAGAGCTGTTGAAGTTCACAATTTTAATGACGCTCATGAAACTGAAGCTGAATTCAGTCATATCTGATCTGTCACATCATTTGTGGAATTTCATGGGATTGTTAGTGTGTGGATTGACCGCTTGTCCCCCCAGCTCCCCAATGACAGCTTCACTTTGATCAAAGCCACCTGCACTTCAGCAGGTTCTTCAATAGTACATGCACCATTAGTCTCTGTTCAGAGAGTGTGCTTTATCCAAAGAACCTGGATGCAAAAGGTGAGAAAGTGACATGCAAAAGGAAGAATGTTATGACAATCTCAGTCATAATTCTCTTTTATTGTATGAGGAAAAAAAAGATTCAATGAAAGTGAATGATACTTAACGGCTCCATTTTCTGTTTCACAAAATAAAGTGAAATGATCTTTGCTTTTTGGGAGAAATAACCTTTAAATAATTCAAATTCTGTAATAAAGGATTAAGTTGGTTTAAAATGTAAAATGACAGATTTTTTAAACAATAACTGTGACCTGTAGATAGATACAAAACAGAAACAAAAAACTTCTATCTAATCTGCCACACTCCCATTTTTAACAATATGCCTATTGCTAGTCATTTCATTTTGGCTTTAATAAAAATTTTGATTTTGGGAAATGAAGGTTTGTAAGTCTCTGCTTTTTGTTTTTTAAACAAAACTAATCAACAATTCCTGTCCATCATTTTGTTGAGGCCATATAGGGAAATTAGTGTGGTTTATTTACTCCAGTGAACATTATAGACACAATACTATTGATAAATATGCAATAAATAAGATGTTTTTGAAAGGATGCATTTATTTTTTATTTACACTACTGTTCTACAGTTTAGGGTAAGTTTACAGTAAATAATAATAAAGAATAAAAAAGAAATTAATACCTTTTTAAACAAGGACACATTCAATTGATCAGAAAAGACATGTTACAGATTGTATGACACTGACTGCATCACAGCAATAAAGTACATTTTAAAATATATTCAAATAGAAAAAAGTTATTTTAAATTGTAATAATATTTCACAATATTACTGTTTTACCTGTACTTTCAGTCAAATAAATACAGCTTCGGTAGCATTTCAAATCTACCTTCATAAGATCTGACTTCTGTCTCAATGTAGTGTGGCTGTATGACAAAAGCATTTTAACTCAAAACTTTATACATTAATCACATTCATTGTATTAACAACCCAGAGAGCAGGAATAAATGCGGTTAATTTCTGTTATTTCCATAATCTCTATGATATAGCTTGGCATTGTGTAGACAATTTGTGACAACTAACCCTATAGGGTTATATATATATATATATATATATATATATATATATATATATATATATATATATATATATATATCCTACCTAGCTCAAGATTGTAGGAGGTGAATCATGCATTAAACAGTATTTTATAAAAAAAAAAAAAAATTATTGAAATGACCAGCAGAGGGCATCCAGTACTAGTACATCTTTGAAAATTAAAATTACTACAGAATTTGCTTGAACAATCATTAAGAGCAACAACGTTTCCCACAAACTTATTTTTATTAAATGCTTTTCCTGAAAACGGACTGTGCTTTGTTTATTTAGGCTATCCATTTAAATAAATTCCACTGGTTTGATATTCTGTTATTTATCTTAATGGCATTCTTATGTAAGTGTGACTCCAGTGCACTCCAAATACTCTTTTTTTGGAGCCAGTGAATGCAAGAGATTTGATTTCAAGAAATCGATGTGAAAAGTGAATCCAGCCAATCGCTGCTCGCCAGGTGGCGTCACTGATATCAAAGGGAATTCTGCATCAAACACCCGCAGCAGATCAGATCAGATCAGATCCGTGCCTGCCTCGGGAGCATGCAGTTAGGCTTCTCTTGTGTTCATACGGGGTTTGTGCATTTGCAGATATTCGGATTAACATATTGGAGAGGTGTAAGTGAGTAAACAGGGCAGGTTAAAGCGCTTTTGTGCAGGACGTGTCTGCAGCTTTGATGCACATGCTGATGGGAGATCACAGACCGCAGGCTTTCATCTGAGCTTTGACTTCAGGGCTGGACTCTGGACGGGTTCAGACCTCAGCGGCGAGCGCACTGGATCACATCCCGTTCCCGACCAGCTTTCAGTAGGAGACGGCGATCTCGCGAGCGACTCGTTAATTATCGGTAAGAAAGTTTTGCACACAGCTGCAGCGCGTGATATGAATCCAAAAGCCTGTATCTTCAGAAAACTACATTAAACAAACGCTTAGAGCTTAGAATTATTATAAGGGACCTAATTTTATTTCGTCCAGTACACTTTTTTTTATGCCATGTTAAAAAGTTACAAAAAGGTAACCATATTTTACCTACTAGTATAAAGCATTATTATGGTTTGAAGCCGGGTTTCAACGTGTAACACAACATAATGTAGCTAGTATTTCATGAAATAATAATAACAATAACGACAAAAGCAAACTAGTACTTTATTAAAATATATTAAAATTACTTCAGAATTTAATTGAACATTTATTAGGTCTAGACAAAAAGTAACAAGTTTTCACATGTACTTAATCTGATAATGTTTATAATAACAATAACAAAAGCGACAAAAAAAAAAACAACGCCGATAATCGGCTAATAATAATAGATCTCTCTGTCTAAAGAATATCAAGTATATAACTAACAAGTTAATAATTATCAGCCAAATTCATTTTTATTTATTTATTTATTTTTGAAGGTTTTTTTTCTGATTCAGCCAGTATTATTAAACAGTTAAATATCAATATATAGTTGTTTGCATGTAATATATAGACTTTTCTACATTGCAGTGTTTTGATGTGGATTGCATATTGGTTAATATTGTCAAAAAGAAGAAATGTAACTCTCTCTCTAATGTAATAATCCAAACTAAATTTATAATACTTTCTGAGTATAAGCCAGAATGTTTATGTAGGTGAAATCTCTGAAAATTGAGTCTGATAGATCATTATCAGTCAATATTACCCTATTTTCAATTATCGGCATCTGTATCCAACTCAGTCAACGTTAAACCTCTTTAAATATTAAACATCTACAGAGCATTTCTAATGTTTTGATGTCTGATTTCAACAAGCAGTAGCTATATTATGCTTTATTATGAACATTAAAAAGGGTATTTATTTATAATAATCATTGCTTGCTTGGTGTTCACACAGTTATGAAAAAATAATGCATATAGTGTCCTCCATTAATCATTCATCAAAGGATTTCTGTGTTCACAGTGTTTGTGGGAAAGACCTTTCACAATGCCCCGGGCTCTGATCCTCTCCAGTTTTCTTCTTCAGAGGATACTCGTTCTTCAACTGTGTGTTATGGTGCGTTTCATCCGCTTTTTGTTAACTTTAAGAGTTAAAAAAATGATATTCTGAAATGTGCTCTAAATTACCGTACATATACTCTAGACATCATCAAGGCTGCAGGTACTTGCACTCCAATTTGGTAAACCTCCAATGATATTATGGAATAATTAACCATGTTTGAGTCATGTTCCTCACAGTTTGCAGTCATGGCAGAGGAGAGAAGAGATTGCAGGGAACAGGAATACAAGGATAAGTTTGGAAACTGTATTCCCTGCCGACAGTGTGATGCTGGACAAGAGCTATCCAAGGTTTGCCAATTCTTCACTAGGTTATTTATTTTTTGTTTTAGCCTAATTTGAAACATTGGCGCAAATATAAAACTAGTATTTTTAATTTCCTAAAAAGATTGCATCTTAAATCAAAACATAATATCCGAAGCAGACTCTTCCTTTGAATTGGTTCCCATTTAGCTTAATTCTGGAATTCTTTCCACGCAGATATATTTAGACTCTTATACTTTGAGTTAAGACCACGTATGCGATTAAATCTGGGAGCGAGAGACGCGCTCCCATCAGACTTCATGAAAGACTTCAAGACCAAACTGACCAAAAGCAAAGAGTTCAGCAATAAAGAGGGGATGCCAATGTTTTGAATAGCTTGTCCCGACCAATTATTTATTGCTTCCTCCTTTTCATAAAGAGAGAGGGTAAACCGCTGTTCTCCTTTGTAGAGCGCTGGCCATGCTTTAATCAGTTACACCCACACTTCTGCTCACAATCTTCTGTTTTTTCTTCAAGCCTTTTAATGTCATTGCCACCCCTGAGAATTTCAAGGCCTTGTAAACATGGCATGTTAAGAAATTACATGGTTTTGTACTATAAACCTAATCTAAACGGAGGTCTGGGGTATTTCTGAAGTGTGGAAATCATTACACAGTTTATGCCTGGGTAAATGCAGGTACATTGGGCTTTTGGATGTATACAAATGTAGTGCACATGCTTCTTTTAACCACACGACTTTCATGTTGGTACACATGAACACACACTTATTGGTTATACGCTTCAGATGGTTTCGGCCAATTAATGCTTTGGGGCCTGAGGTGGTAGTGAATGATTGCACTTGTGGTTTACCCTATTCATTAGAGCCAAGGACAATATCATGTGGTTTAGTTTCAGATACTAGTATTAGTAGGTTTATTTTCCAAAAAAGTTTAGACACTTGGTCTCTGTGATGTTATCAAAACATTGCTTTGTTTGTTTGAACATCCTGACCTGCCCAACAACAGCATCAGTGGCTCAACCAATGGCATGGGTTTGGAGGCGGGGCTGTCTGTTTGTTGTGACCAATGGCAGATGGGAGGAGTGCTGGGAAACCTGTTTAAAAAGAGTCATTATTTTTACTATACAAGTTACACTTAACCTTAGAATAGATGTAATAGCAACTCCTTAACATTTTTTGTCGTTTTAGTGTCTGACACTTCAGAAGCTCTTCTAGATGATTTGTTTGTAGAGCTGAAGAACAGTTCACATGACGCCCTTTTGCTGTTTTTCAGATCCATGACTAGTCAAACAGCTTGTAAAACCCCCACCTACACACTGTCTTTCACCTAAAAAAGGTGATAACAGCCAAGATCAAATTTGTTGATAGGCATTTTGTAATTGTTAAAGTGATAGTTCAGACAAAAATGAAACCCAGCCTCATGTTATTCAAAAATTTTGCGTGCATCAAAATGATCGTGTCTCGAGAACCCAGTCAGTTTGATTTGAGAACGAATCAGACAGGTGAACTCTAAACAACGATATAGATATTTAATTAACAGTGTTTTAATGATGTTTTATGTATTGCCTTCCAATAGTGACGTGTCAACAATGCTGTCTCACGACCAATTCGTACGTATTTTATGAGGTGGCTAATTCGTATAACCTCACTTGAATGATTTGTCTAAACTTCAGTGATGGGTAGGTTTAGGGGCGGGGTTAGGTGCAGGTAATTCGTACAAATTCATACGAATTGTGCAACTCGTAAAATAAGTACGATTTGGCAAAAATCTTATGAATTTGTACGAGTGAGGTCGTACGAATGCGTACGAATTAGCCACCTCGTAAAATATGTACGAATTGCCGTGAGATCGGTCTAGCTCCAGTATAAGTTTTGTTGTATGATATACATTTTGATGCAGTGTGCTTCGCATCTGAGACCGAAGCACAGACGTTTCGCAGTTGTCTTGCCCATCACCCTTGAAAGATCTAACTCAAAAGATTTCTTCACCAATCAGACAGCTTGGACAGATAGGAGTTTGGAACAACATGAGGGTTTGAATTGAATCAATAAATGATGACTCTCATTGCTTTTCAACTATTGCTTTAAATGATTCTGGAAGTAAATCAGGACTTTTGATGAATTATCTTTTCAATACGTCAATGGATTCATCGTTATGTAGATGTGCAGTTTCTTCAAAACAGACCTCATAAACATTCACACACATTCCTGACTGCTAAGCATCATGGAGGATTGCATGCTAAATGAAACCCATCTTAGCAAAAATGCATTTTTTGTCTTAATAGATTCTAAATAGATTTTAATAGATTTTAATTTATTCACTTTCAATTACTTTTTCAAGAAATCTTTTTAATTTTTAATTTTAATTAAATTTTTTGCATAGACACACTAAAATGTGTTTTAGGATCATTTATTTTTGCATTGTTACATTATTTTTATGACAATTAAGTACAAATAAAGTTTACATATTGTAATGTAATGCAATGCTTTTTTTAATCCTATAATGTTTAAGCAAAATATAATTATTTTCTTCTTTTGATTTTGGGGGTGAAATATGACCCAGATATGTTCTTGACAAGTTTTATGAGATTCACCCTTAAAGCTTACCTGCTGGGTGAAATAAGTAGTTAACTTTTTGCTTTGATAGGAAGTATTGATGAGCAGGAGGGTTCAGGTTAATTTAGTAGAACAGTGTTTTGGGGTTTTAAATATGCTGACTTCAAAACACTTGTGTGTCTGAACATGCTTTACTCCATCCAGAGCTCTCCTCTATCACGCATCCATCCTGCTGTTTTGCTTGGCATTCTCACTCAAATCTGATCTAGAGATAGTGGAAAAATGGTACTTGCAGGTACTGGTTTGGTGAGTCCTCTTAGACAAGATTGTTCCTGGGTGATTCTGGACTGTGAAAACAGGCATTTGGAAAGAATAGAGGTGGCATTGTTAACTTTTTATTTTATAGCAAAAATATACATATCTGCTATTAGAGGTTACATAATGTGTAAAATGCATTTAATTTAGGTTGCACTGTACTGCTTAAATATCTGCACACGGACAATAGTTTGGTCTGTTCACCGTCTTATTGCAACATGCCTGTTAGTTAGGGCCTTATATAGTGTGTATTGACCTCTTTTGACCTCTTGACTTTTTTTAAAAACAGTAGCAGGAAGCAGACAGGAAATGATGTAGGAAACCGGATTAGAAAATGTTGCAAGTCAGATTCAAACTCAGATTGCCCTCTGGAGCACTATGGCTTTATATACGCGTGTGTGTGCTAACTTTTCGGACACGCCCCTGCCAAATCTATTTATTATAGATTATATTGGAGCAGTTCTGTTTGATTGTCTGACCAATGGTAGACAGGAGGTATATTTGGATAAAACCATTAGTTTGTGTAGTGACTGCCTTTGACACACTTTTTGTTGAAATAATAACAAAGAGAGGACAGGAAATTATAGGAAAATAGGATTAGGAACTGTTGTGAGTGAGATTTGAACTTCTGGTGCGAGAAACGCAGCTCAGAGTGATAACTTTTCAACTCTGACACATAGACACATTCTGAGCCATATTTGGGAGCGTGAATCCTTATGGGCTTGTATCTGAAGTCCAGCTGGGTTTAGGAAATGTTGCAAGCCAGATTCAAAATCCTGTTGCCCTTGTAAGTACCACAGCTCACAGTGCTAACTACTAAGCCACTGCTCTGACATAAAGACACATTCAGAGCCACATCTGGGTGCCTGAATCCTCATTGGCTTTTTTTCTTACATCCAAATTATAAAATGTTGCGAGCCAGATTCGAACTGCCACTGCTCTTAAGAGCACCACAGATGACAGCAATAGCTGCTAAGCCATATCTTTGACACGTATACTTTTTTTTGCTTTTTATATTTTTTATTAAAATGATAACAGGAAAATGTTGGAGGAAATAGGATAAATAAATGTTGCGAGCCAGACTCAAACTCTACTTGTTCTTTTGAGAACCACAGCTCACAGTAATAACTACTAAGCCACAGCTCTGACACATAGACACTTTCAGAGCCATATTCAGGAGCCTGAATCCTCATTGGCTCCTCATCTGATGTCCAGTTTGGATTATGAAATATTGCAAGCCAGATTCAAACTCCTACTGCCTATATTATCACCACAGTGAAAACTACTAAGCCAGAGCTCTGACACGCAAACACATTCTGAGCTGTATTTGCGAGCCTGAATGGCTTTTATCTCAGATCCAGCTAGCTGTTTGAACTCCTAAACGCTTGAAGATCCCAGCAACACACTCCAACAGACAAACCACAGGGGGTTATAGAGCTCCTTAGATTTCTCTTCCCCCCCTTCCCTCTGTTGTTGATTATCTCTCCGGGAATGGCATCATGCCTTCAAGCGGAGTGGCCATACCTCTTTTACCCCCCCCCCCCCCTCTTTTGCCCTGCTGGAGAGGAAGGTCTTATAAGGGCTGTGGCCAGGCAACAACAGTTGTCGTGTCGTTCTGTTCAGGCAGCCTATATGCAATCTTTGGAGGGCCTGTGTTAAGAGAGCCAAATCGGTCTTCTCTAACAGTTGCTGAACCACGTCTGATCCCCGGGCCAGGCTTTGTGGAGAGCTCTTGTCACTAGCTCTCTCACGTAGGCCAGTAATCCATGTGTGCCCAAGCTGGGAAACTGGATCGCGGTGTAGAAAGAAGCCCCCTGTTTGAAGCCGATCTCCACGTTAATGATGTATGAGCCTCTTCTCTAATCCAGCTCAGTGTGGTGGAAATGCAGGCAGGTAAGGGTGACCTGACTTGGGAAGGGGCAGCTGGGAAAAAAACAATAGTGCAGGGTGATATCAAACCACAAAGGTCCTCTCACTTTTCTCCGCATGACACTCCTCTGCTGGAATGCGACTGGTGGGAACGGGATTGTTTGAGGAGATGTGTTTGTTTAATGGATGACGGTTACAGACTGTGCTGTTTATAAAGTTGAAGAAGCATCCTAGGGCAGATTTCGAAGATGTCAAGTAATCTTCAAGGGTCACTCATTCATTTATTTTATTTTTTTAAAAGTTAATAAAGATTTTTTTTAGTATTATGCTAACCAAGGCTGCATTTATTATTTGCTTAAAATTACAGTTAAAACTGTCATATTATTATTACAATTTAAAATAACAGTTTTTATTAATTTTTTTAATTTAATATTTTTTTTATGTAATGTCATTTTAAGATTTGGTGCTCAAGAAACATTTCTTATTATCCATGTTGAAAACAGTTGTGCTGCTTAGTATTTTTGTGGAAACCACAATACTGTACCATTCAAAAACATTTGCAGCAAAATTCTAATGAAATTACCCAAAAGTCACAGTAAAGACATTTATAACGAAACAAAAGATTTACAAATAAATGCTGTTCTTTTGAACTTTCTAGTCAAGAAATAAACCTTTTAAAATGTATAATTTTTTCCACACAAATATTACGTTTTCTACTTTCTAATAACCAATAATTGCTGATTATTACTGAGCATGTGACACTAAAGACTGTTGGCTGTTGAAAATTCAGCTCTGCCATCACTGAAATAAATGACATTTATATATAAATGAATTATATATTTAAATTATTCATGTTAATTATATATTTTAAAATATATTCAAGAAACCTTTTTCAATTGTAACAATATTTTACAGTATTACTATTACTTTTATAAATAATAACTAATTTTATTATATTAGGATTTTATAATTGAATTTTTATATTATTATAGTATTATATTATTTTACAGTATTAATTATTTTCCAACCTGACTGTTAGTTTATATTAAAATAGAAAATGGTTATTTTAAAATGTAAAAATATTTCACAATA
The DNA here is from genome assembly GCF_936440315.1 of Barbus barbus. Lineage (NCBI taxonomy): Eukaryota > Metazoa > Chordata > Actinopteri > Cypriniformes > Cyprinidae > Barbus > Barbus barbus. The sequence goes on along the minus strand of NC_136759.1, from coordinate 21,522,274 downwards.
TCGACATTTTTATTATTTTGATCAAATAAAAAATAAACTTGTGTAAAATAAATGTGCACTTTTAAAACAGTAGTTTTTTTTAAGAAGTAGAACCCAAAAAGAGATTTTTTTTAAACAAATTGTGAAATACAGGACTATAAAAAGTACCTTAAAAGCAATCAAGATGACTTGTGTGCGTTACATTCCTAGTCGTTTGATGCCATATACAGTAGCTTTGTGTGAGAAGTCATTCAGCAGAAATCTTGCTGTCAAAACTAATTTGGGTCAGTTGATTCCAGATATTCTATTAAATGAAGTCTGTAAATGATGACAGAATTTTAATTTTTGCACAAACTATATTGTTTCTCTAGCTGACACGAATCAATATCTGTTCCGAGTAATGCTAATTAAGCGGCACTTAAGATTTCAGTTTAGATCCTGGAGCATGGAAAAAAAAAAGTTTACATTTCACTTCTTAATGTCAAACTCAATGTGGCAAAAACGCAGAAGTCCAACATGTTGTACAGAAACATGCCTGTTCGTCACAGTTCGAGGAAAGGCCATTCTAAACCCATTAGAACATCTGAATTTTCTGTCTCATTTGTGAGCAAAATACTAGTGTTTTGTTGCTAGTTGCTTAGATAAAGGCGACTGTATTCTGTTCTGTTGTTCTAATCCTCATTTAGTCATGCTCAGACACTTTCTCTGTGGTCTCTTTGTCATGTTTTGCTTAGAGGTTGCATGTGTACTGTACAATTATTACACAAACTGCACCGTTTTAGATCTTGTATTGAAATGAAATGGGCCTGTATTTAGGGAACAATGCAAATGGTGTTGTCTTGTTTTATTCAAGAGCGCTGAGAAATCTTGTCGATCCCACAGCTAGACATCGAGACCTCTCTTCAGCTTTCTTTCATGATTTGGATTTGCGTATGTACACAGATCGCTTTTCTGGGTGAATCTCACGAAACCTGTCAAGAACATTTTCCTTAAAGAACAAGAGGCCTAAAGTAATTTGGAGGAACTGACATAGATTTGGCATGTTTCAGTCAATTTCATTTTACACATTTCTATTTTTAACAATTACAATTAGCTACACACACACACACACATTTCTATTATATATATGCACTACTGTTCTAAGATTTATAATGTTTTGAAAGAAGTCTGTCTCACCATGGCTGCATTTATTTGATCCAAAATACAGTAAAAACAGTACTTTTGCAAAATAATATCACAATTTAAAACAACTTTTTATTTTTAATATTAATATATTTTCAAATGGAATTTATTCCTGTGATGTTTTGTCATTAGTGTCACATGATCCATTAGCAATTATTAAAATATGCTATTTTGCTATTTGAATTTTTTTTATTGTTATTATCAATGTTGAAAACAGCTGCTTAATATTTTTGTGGAAACTGAACATTTTTGTTAAAGAGAAAGTTAGTTTTTTTTGTCTCTTGCATTTAATTAAAAATATATTTTTTAATTAATTTATCTTTAATCTTTTATATATTTTTAGATTAGCAATATATTTATCTTATGATTTATTCGTAATGGAGAATCTATAAGATGTAAAATATAAAATTGAGTGGCAAAAATTTGATTTATATTATAAAATTTTATCATTTTAATTTAATATTGAAATGTGGGTGCATTCCAGATTCTGTGGTGAGAAACTAACAGAGAAAGCAAAGTTTATTGTGTAAACATTATATATGCAAACTTAAATCTTCGTGTTTGCATTACTAAAACTTAAAATCTTTAATCTCAGTAAATCTTTTAGTTTAAAGGATTTCGTTACGCTTACCAAAACCTCTCAATATCAATATCTCTCGCACACACTTTGGCTGAAGAGAGGCCCGACAAAACCTCTGCAATAAACTCCCAATAAACCAACAATGGGCGTCCCCGTGGGCCTTTCTGATTCAAATGCGGAGTCCTTCGGGGGCCCGGAGCAGAAGGCTGTTCATTGATCCTGTGAGAGTCAGGGAGATTATTGCCTGTGTAAGATAGACTCTCTGAAAAGAAGCTTGGCCTTTGTTCAGCAGGGGGATCTCACACACACACACACACACACACACACACACAGTGATCATTATTTCATCTCGGTCTCTTGTTAGTCCACATTGGCGCTTTTCTTTAGCGTGGCTCGCCCTTCCCTTCCTCGGCAGTGAGATATCTTCCGTTAATCCTCGCAGGAATGTGGCTTTGGCTATGGGGAGGATGCCCAGTGTGTGCCCTGCAGAGCCAGTCGTTTCAAAGAGGACCGCAGCCTGCAGAAATGCAAGCCCTGTCTGGACTGTTCCCTCCTCAACCGCTTCCAGAAGGGGAACTGCTCCACCACCAGCAACGCCGTATGCGGAGACTGCCTGCCCGGGTGAGTCAGCCATAGGAACGCAATTGTATAGAATAAAGGACGATGGGCGTTTTCAGAAACCACAAGCTTAAGTCAGAATATAATAAAGCTTCAAAAGGGGGGTTTTCACAGCGATGCTAGGAGAAGCATTTTGGGTTCCCCAAAAACCTTTCAGTGAGCAGTTCTTTTCATTTTTTTTTTTTTTTTAGTGTGAAGAACATTTTAATAAAAATAAAGGTTCTATATTGGCATTGAGGGTTCCATGAGGAACCTTCAACATCCATGGAATCTTTATAGTCCACAAAAGATTCTTTATGGGATTACATATAATTTGTATCAAAAATGATGCACTTGTATTTAGATTAATTTACATTTTAAAATACTCATAATCAGACTACAATTACTTTTTTATGGATTACATATTATTTACACAATAGCAATATTTTATTCATAATTTATCGATTCTCCTTAATTCTTCTTTTTCATCTTTTACATTTTCCTTTCTAAAATAGGCTACGTCTTGTATACACTCAGAAAGTCCAGTTTTGTGGACATTCACACAGAGACCAGTCAATAGTCAGGTGGACAACTGGTTTTACAAAAATCATTTCAGGTTTAAGAAATGTTTCAACATTGCATCAACTACTGATGAACATATGCATTTTTATATTATTTTACCATGTATTACTTTTTTGTTTGTCTTTCAAACACATTGAAATGCACATTCACCGTTTTTTTTGTCATCTGATCCTCTTTCAGATTTTAAAATAGAAGTATCACATTTGCATGCTCATGGTTCTCTGATGTTGGTTATAGTCACATGACATGCAGGTAAACACACAATGTTAATTTTTTTCTGTAAGTGCTTTGATTTATTTTAAAATGATTTCTTTTAGTTTAACATTTTTTTGTTTGTTTAATTATTAGCTTTTTATTGAACTCATAAACCCTCTGCAGTTCCTTCACAAACCCAGTTTGGGAAAACTTTGCGTAATATAATGTTTCATGCACTTCATGTTGTTAACAACAACTCGAATATATTTTCTTATACTCTTTGTATTTTATATCAATGTGGTGCAAGATTATCCTATTTAAACCAATGTGAAAACGAGAGAATGCATGTCACATGACCATTCATGCAGGTACAACCATAGATATAGATCCTCTATTTAGATGGCGGATGCGTCTGCATTCAAATGCATTTTCAAATGCAAGTGTAAACGAGGCCTAAGAAAAAATGGTTCTTTTAGGAATTGCTCACTTAGGCCCCATTTATACTAGTGCGTTTTCGTTTTAAAACGGCGTTTTAGAATGAAAAAGATTAACGTTTACACTGGCGTTTCCGCCACGTTTCCGAAACGATCTCCGTTTACACTACACAACCGAAAACGCATGTCACATGACCATTTATGCAGGTACAACCACAGAAGTGTAAAGGTAGATTCCCTATTATTTAGATGCCGGACGCATCGATGTGCTTGGAGCAGTCCAGAATCTACCCATACATATCTATGGGTACAATAACGAGCACGATGTTATTGTTTACACGGCCGTCAAGGATATGCAGAGCGAATGTGGTCTCCATTTTGGTCCGTTTACACTGAAACGCAACCCTGGAGTTTTCAAACTAAATGGGGTCTGCAGCGTTTTCAAAAATCTCAGTTTTTGACCTCGAAAACGCCGGAGTAGTATAAACAATAGGCGTAACCGTAGCAAAAATTATGCGTTTTAAAACGAAAGCGCACTAGTGTAAACGGGGCCTTAAAGGTTAAAAAATGGTTCTTCTATGGCATTGCTGTGAAAATCTCCTTTTGTAACTTTATTTTTATATTTTTTTCCACTATAAAGAACCTTTGTGGAACTAAAAGATTCCATGGATGTTAAAGGTTCTTCATCAATGCCAAAAAAGAACCTTTATTTTGAAGAGTGTATTTACCTGCACTTTCGCCCTCCAGCCGCAAACGAAGGCGAAGATTTCTGAGTTTAAAGTCCAGGTCAGAATAAACTCAAGGCCCAGACATGCCCTAGATGCTAAAACACGTCAGGTTTTTAAAGACCTGCTTTTCGCTATCGCTGCAAAAGTTACTAGTTTCCCCACAGCAGCATCCTGCTCCCACCAGATAAGTTTCTTAATAACTTTTGATTACCCATAATTAAGTGCTTTGGCACAGTATACGACATGCTTAAGGCAACTCTTCACATTACCTTCAAAGTTCATCTACATAATTTGAGAAAAATGTGTTCTTAGGGCTGTGACTGTAACTACTGCTGGAATATTTCTCATATTGCATTGGATAGTTTTCCCTCAACGCTGATTCATTAGTCAATGCTGTCAAATAACTCTTGCTCCAATGTCAATTTTCCTGCTATTAGAGAAATTCAATTGAAAAGCCTCAAGATGGAATGCATATGTACATAATCCAACAAATAAAAATATCACAGAAAGAAAAGTATTTTTGAAACACCCCTAAGTCTATTTCAGTTGTAAAATGGATGTAGATTTTTAATTGTATTTGACTTCTAAAGCCACTTTTTGTTTACCCAGTTGTTTAATCGCCTGCAACAATAATAGTCAAGTCACCTTTATTTATATAGAGCTTTAACAATACAGATTGTGTCAAAGCACTTAACAGTATCAAATTGGAGGATATAGTGTCAGTAATGTATAATAATAAGATTAAACATAAAATTTTCAGTTAAAGGCATTTCATTATTGAATTCAGAGATGTCATTGTCTAGCTCAGTTTAGTTGAAATAGTATCTGTGAAATCAAATTGATGATAATTGCTAGAAATTAAGTGTCCCCAACTGAGCAAGCCAGAGGCAACAGCGGCAAGGAACCAAAACTCCCTCTGTGACAGAATGGAGAAAAAAAAAACTTGGGAGAAACCAGGCTCTGTCAGGGGGCCAGTTCTCCTCTGGCCAGGATATTGTTTATTTATGGTTTTAATTAAAATTTTAAATGTATAAATGTATTATATTTCTATTTTTATATTGTTGCAATTTCTAACAATAATAGTATTATGTAGTTCGGTATTTTATTATATTTTTAGTTATTTGTTTTATTTTGTTTTATTGTATTTTAAGTTGAGGTCTTCACTGGGGGTATGTCCCTGGGGTCATCCAGGTGTCCGGCCTCCACCGACGATTAGGGCCACATAACTAGAGCCCTGCACAGGCCTTAAATTTAGGCCCTAGCCCGGCCCTGGCCCGAGACGCTCAGGCCCTAGCCCGACCCACGTCCGACAGCTTATCAGAATTACCAGCCCGAGTCCGACTCGAGCCCGTCTTTTTTTCCCCCTTATCCTAAAACCGTTTATACTACTGTTTCGGCTATTAAAATAGTTAAGTTTTGTGTGTAATGGCAAAATTATTATATTTCATTTAGTTTTTTTAAGTTAATTTAGAAAAACGTTTGGAGCATTTTTGTTCGTTAAATAGCCTATAAGTTTTAGTTTTTTTTAAGTAACGACCAAGCGGCCAGCGGCATGAGCTGATCATAGCCTATGTTTAATCAATTTAGCCTTCTCATATCATCACGACTTGCCTAAAATAAAATCAATAGATATACTAAAACAGTTCAAGCGTATAACAATGTTTAAACGTTAAACCTGCGCTATACGGGGACACTATACTGTAAAAAGCACCGTCCTTCGGATGAGACGTTAAAAACCGAGGTCCTGACTCTCTGTGGTCCTTAAAAATCCTGGCCAAATTTCCCCATTGGCCTCTGACCATCATGGCCTCCTAATCATCCCCATACACTGATTGGCTTCATCACTCTGTCTCCTCTCCACCAATAAGCTGGTGTGTGGTGCAATATGGCTGCCGTCGCATCATCCAGGTGGATGCTGCACATTGGTGGTGGTTGAGGAGATTCCCCCCTTCTATGTAAAGCGCTTTGAGTACCCAGAAAAGCGCTATATAAATGTAACAAATTATTATTATTATTATTATTAATAGTATTATTATTATAAACACTTGGATTTTTTTTCAGTGGAAACTAATTAAAATAGCCTACAATGTCATTTTTTGTTTTGTTTTGTTTTTTGATAAAGGTAAGAGTAATACATAATTCGGAACTGTAAAGAGTCTACTTGTATTTGTGTGCACTCACAATATCAACAAAAGGTAGTTCTTTTATAAAACAAAGAAAACAAACATGATGCACTTTCTGCCGTCTCGTCTTGAACAGGAGCGCTTCACAAAAATGAACCGAAGCGGAGCAAACATGATAAATATATGATATCACAGACATGATAAATATATCTATAGAAAGCTTTAAATTATCACTTAACGAAAAAAAAATTGAAAACAAAAACTCTTATTATAATCTTAATCATAATCAATAAAGATGCATTTCTCTCTAAAGGCGCGTCTAATGAGGAGACGGCGAGTCAGGATCAGCAACTTCATCCTTGCGACACGGACTCAGAAAACATTAGTTTATTAGGAAATAATTCAAATATCTCCTTACTATTTCCCGCAGACACATTCTTGGTTATGTTTGCTGGGGTTTGCAGCAAGCTTTAGCCTATTGAGTGCATTTGAACGCAGAACTATTCAGAACTAAGTCACCTGCTGCTGCTGCGGGACACTAAACACCATCGAGCTGCTCTCAGTCGTGGCAGCACGGTCTCGTCTTGTTTCCACCAGCGCGGCAATTTTTTTCATCACTAATCGATGGATGTCTACAATATAAAAATAAGGAGAAACCCAAAACAGGCCCGAGGCCTGGCCCGTGTCTGAACTATTACGTGAAAATTAGCCCGGCCCTAGAGGCGTAAAAGTCGGGCCTTGGCCGAAATTCAGGGCTCTACCACATACATCATCTCCCAGCGCCGATCCACCATCTGATCCAGACACGGACTGAGAAACAGAATAGAAACAGACAAATATTAGCGTATATGCCATTCTTCTAATGATGTAACGAGTACATCATGTGTTATGGGGTGTGTCCCCAGTTCCGGTTGATCTAATTAATGCAGCCTAACAATCCTTTAACGGATTTGAATAATAGAAGTGTAGTAGTGTGTTATGTGTAAGCCAGGTTAAAGAAATGTGTCTTTAATCTAGATTTAAACTGACAGAGTGTGTCTGCCTCCCGAACAGCGTTAGGTAGATTGTTCCAGAGTTTGGGTGCTAAATAGGAAAAGGATCTGCTGAATATCAAGTCGATTTTGATATTCTAGGTATTATCAAACGGCCAGAGGTTTGAGAACGCAGCAGATGTGGAGGAATATAATGTGATAAGAGCTCGCTCAAGTACTCAGGAGCTAAGCCATTCAGGGCTTTATAAGTAATTAACAAGATTTTAAAATCTATACGATGTTTGATAGGGAGCCAGTGCAGTGTTGACAGAACCGGGCTAATATGGTCGTACTTCCTGGTTCTATTAAGGAATCTAGCTGCTGCATTTTGGACCAACTGTAATTTATTGATCAAGCATGCAGAACAACCACCCAATAAAGCATTACAATAGTCTAACCTTGAGGTCATAAACGCATGAATTAGTATTTCTGCATTTGACGTTGAGAACATAGGTTGCAATTTAGATATGTTTTTGAGATGGAAAAACACAGTTTTACAGATGCTAGAAACATGGCTTTCAAATGAAAGATTGCTATCAAACAGCACACCTAGGTTCCTAACTGATGAAGAAGAATTGACAGAGCAGCCGTCAAGTGTTAGATAGTGTTCTAGGTTATTACATGTGGGGTTTTTAGGTCTGATAATTAACACCTCTGTTTTTTTCAGAATTTAGCAGTAAGAAGTTACTCGTCATCCAGTCTTTTATATCGACTATGCATTCCGTTAGTTTCTCAATTTGGTGTGTTTCACTGGGCCGCGAAGAAATATAGAGCTGAGTATCATCAGCATAACAGTGAAAGCTAACACCATGTCTCCTGATAATATCTCCCAAGGGTAACGTAAAGCGTGAAAAGTAACGGCCCTAGTACTGAGCCTTGAGGTACTCCATACTGCACGTGTGATCGATATGATACCTCTTCATTCACTGCTACGAACTGATGGCGTTCAGATAAGTACGATTTGAACCATGCTAATGCACTTCCACTAATGCCAACAAACTGTTCTAGTCTATTTAAAAGAATATTGTGGTCGATAGTGTCGAACCCAGCGCTAAGATCCAGTAGAACTAATAAAGAGATACAACCACGATCAGATGATAGAAGCAGGTCATTTGTAACTCTAATGAGAGCAGTCTCAGTAATATGATATGGTCTAAATCCTGACTGGAATTCCTCAAAAAATACTATTTTTCTCTAAGAAGGAATATAATTGCGAGGATACTACCTTTTCTCGTATCTTTGACAGAAAAGGGAGATTTGAGATCGGTCTGTACTTAACTAGATCTTTGGGGTCAAGTTGTGTTTTTTTAATGAGAGGCTTAATAACAGCCAATTTGAAGGTTTTGGGGACATATCCTAATGACAGTGATGAATTAATAATAGCCAAAAGAGGATCTATGACTTCTGGAAGCAGCTCTTTTAGTAGTTTAGATGGAACAGGGTCTAACATACATGTTGTTGGTTTAGATTATTTAACAAATTTATGCAATTCTTCCTCTCCTATAGTAGAAAATGAGTGAAATTGTTCCTCAGGGGATCTATAGTGCACTATCTGATGCAATATTGTAGCTGACGGCTGCATGGTTACAATTTTATCTCTGATAGAATCGATCTTGGAAGTAAAGTAGTTCATAAAGTCACTGCTGTGCTTTTGGGAAATGCCAACACCTGTTGATGCTTTATTTTTCGTTAATTTAGTGACTGTATTGAATAAATATCGGGGGTTATGTTTGTTTTCTTCTAGAAGCGACGAAAAGTAATCAGATCTAGAAGTTTTTCATGCTTTTCTGTAGGATAGGGTATTTTCCTGCCAGGCTATACGAAATACCTCTAGTTTTGTTTTCCTCCATCTGCGCTCCATTTTCCGGGCTGCTCTCTTTAAGGTGCGAGTGTGCTCATTATACCACGGAGTCGGACTGTTTTCTTTGATCTTCCTTAAGCGTAAAGGAGCAACTGTATCTAAAGTGCTAGAAAATAGAGAGTCGATAGTTTTTCTGCGCAGTTGGATCTGCTGAGGAATTTAGATAAATCAGGAAGATTACTTACAAAGCAGTCTTTTGTGGTAGAGGTGATGGTTCTGCCATACTTGTAACAAGGAGTAGAATTTACAGTTTTAGCTATATGGAGTTTACACAAGACTAGATAATGATCTGAGATATCATCGCTTTGCTGCATAATTTCAACACCACTAACATCAATTCCATGTTACAGTATTAAATCTAGAGTATGATTTCGACAATGAGTAGGTCCTGAAATGTGTTGTCTAACCCCAATAGAGTCCAGAATGTCTATGAATGCTGATCCTAATGCATCTTTTTCATTATCGACATGGATATTAAAATCGCCAACAATTAAGACTTTATCTGCAGACAGTACTAAGATAGAAAATCAGCAAATTCTTTAATAAACTTTCTGTGGTGCCCTGGTGGCCTGTATACAGTAGCCAGTACAAACATCACAGGGGATTTTTCACTAACACGTGTTTCTCTAGATAATGTTATCCGCAGCACCATAAGGAAAAACCACCGCAGGACAAATTATCTTATGGTCACCAAGGCTGCATTTAATTGATAAAAAAAAAATCAATATAAACAGTCATGTTTATGAAATATTATTGCAATTTAAAATAAATTTCTGTTTGAAAATATACAATTTATTCCTTCGTTCAAAATCTGAATTGTAAGCATCATTACTCCAGTCTAAAGTTTCACATGATCCTTCAGAAATTACTCTTTCTTATTACTGATTCTTATTATCAATGTTGATTTTTTTTTTTTTTTAGGATTCTTTGATGAATACAAAGTTCAAAAGAACAGCATTTATTTGAAATAAATATTTTATAACATTATAACTATACATTTTCTGTCACTTTTGAGATATTCAATGCCTATTTGGTACATATAAGTGTTCATTTCTTAAAAAAAAAACTGATTCTGAACTTTTGAATGGTTGGGTGTGCAATATTATTTGAATAATTAATTGTTATGTTGTAATTAATTACATTTTTGAATTGATTGTCAAACCCAAAAATAAATAATGCATTATTTATAATAATATTACTGCAAATAAATAAATATGCATTTTATTCTTTCAGATTTTACAGAAAGACGAAGTTGAGTGGATTCCAGGATATGGAGTGTATCCCGTGCGGAGATCCGCCGCCACCATATGAACCACACTGTAAGCACATTTATTTATTACTGATGAAAGCAAACATATTAGAAGGCATTTCAATCCTTGAGGAAAAAAATCCAGTGCATTCATTTCCTCTGGAAAAACAATATCAGCATCAGATCAATTAGAAGGTTCTTAAAAGGTTGTTTAGTGATATTTCTTTAATAATGTACTCTCATGTGGTGTTATTATAGTTTGAATTAATATTAAGAATAGTTATTTTGTATATTTCCCATTTTAATTTTTACAGTTTTTAGTTTTGTCTATGTAGGTTAGTTTGTCTATATATGCCTCTTTTATTTCAAGTAATGATTTTTTTTTTTTGGCTTTAGTTTTAGCTATAATATTTCCTTTAATTCTTCCTTAAATGACATTCTTCACCCATGGAATATCAGACACCTCCTAGCCACTATTTTCCATACCTTTTGCACTGATCTTAAAAAAACCAAGCTGGTATCGCCGGCGGTACAACTGGCCCCAGAGGGTTAACAACCATTGACTTGTGCACTATATTCCAGGTCTCTTAACTGAATGCAGCGTGCCAGTTTGAATATGTGCGAATACAGAGGGCAAGATTATTAGTAAATGATGACTTCTGACATTTATGGTGTTTTTTGTTTTTTTTTTGGCAATTTTTGGAAATCCTTAGCCTTAGTTCTTTTCCACTTGAATAAAAAACATACATAATCAAGTACATGATGACAGATTTTTTTTTTAGAGTAATCCTTTAAAAGGGGCCTTCATACAAACAGTTGCATTAATAATAATCTGAGATGACGACCCACTCAGTCTTGGTGATTCATACAACAGTGTTTTACAATCAAATAAATGCCCCTTTTTACAAGTCAGAACAAAGGCAAAGGTAATAAACATAACTCTCTGCGAAACTGCATGGCTTTCTTCTGCAAACACACACCGGGTATGTAGTGTTTCACAAAGCAGCGCATTGTTCTCCAGCAGTCTGTGGTGCTAATTGGACTCATTTTACCCACTGTTGAGTGCCATTGTACAGAAGCTAATGTGTCTGGCAGTTACGCTGGGAGAAACGTGGGGATCTTATACCTTCAGAATTAAGTGTGATTTCCAGAGGTTCTAGATGTTTGCAGCTGCTGCATGTGGGGATTGGCAGTGCGTTTGTAGAGCAGAGTTGGGCCACGTCTAACACTCCTGCACCAGATAAATGGAAAGATGTCCTGTAGACGTACAGGTCAGCTTGACCCCTGCATGTGAAGAATTTGATCTCTGTGTAAACTCTGGCTTATTATGCAATCATCATGCACTATGATGTTTGGTTCATTTTAGTAGCCTTTAGAGTAGAGGACACCAGTATGTTCTTTGTTTAGCTATAAAGGGTTAAAAAATGTGTAGGTTTTTTTTAGTTTTGGCATTTATTGTGATAGGATTTTTTTAAATGTCCAACTTTTGTTGTTGTTGTTGCAACAACAGCAACAAGAAGTGATAATCTGAAAGTAAAATTGTATCTGACTGCCAAAAATTATGGAAAAAAAATAAAATAATTAAAAAAATAAAGGGCTGTGAATTATACGGAATTTAAAATGGTTTCTTGGTGACTACACAAAGTATTTCAATAACTGCCATCAAAAATAATAAAATAATATAAAATAAAGCATTTAAAATTTAAATTAAAAAAAGGAAATTTATTGGTTGGTACTTAAACACATAAATATGTATGCACATAATTGTGGTTATTACACTGAGTAGTTCTTTTAATAGCTACCATAATTATAAAAACTGTCAAAATGAAATAAAATAACGAATTTAAAATTAAAAAGTCTCGGTTACTACATAGAGTATTTCAAACGGTAAGTACGTAAATACATAAATGAATGCATAAGTACATACATATGGCTACTACAATGAGTCCTTTTTTAATAGCTACCATGAATTATTCTAATAGCTACCATAAATTGTAATAATTTCGGCAAACACGCAGCTGTGCGAGGAAGAGGACCATAAATCCAGAAACACTCTGGTCTCCTTGCCACTCTTGAGAGAGAAAGGAAGAAAACAGCATTTTATGGCTTCCTCTAGCTGCTTTAATGTGTTTCATCTGCTGCTGTCTTTTCTTGTCATGGGATAGCTCTAAATATTTGGCAAAGCCCCTCACAGCTGTCCCATCTAAGCATCTGAACTGATGTGAAGCCAATTTATGAAGGGGTCACATGAGAGCCGGGCGGCTGCTGGCCCGGCAATGGCTGAGAGTAATATAAGTTGGCATTTTTGCTTTTGCGAACACCTCTGTTTGAACTTCGACTAGGATTCAAGCCCAAAGCTACTGAATGTACACCCTCTGAAGAAGCCCAGTATGAAAAGAGACCGTTGCCGTGTTGTACTTGGATGTATTTTTCATCGTGGTGCTGTTCAGTCGTGGGAAGATCTTTTAAGTAGTGAATCTCTGTTTCATATTGAAGTAAGCTTGAACCGCAGGAGTTTGAAAGTATTTGAGTGGTTTAGGATTTGACCTGAAGGGGATTACATCACATTGGCTCAGTCCAAAGATCATAATTAGCGATGGCTTTCATCTTGGAGTCTCATGTGTCTTGTTGGGTCACTGACGGACTTATTTGATTAGTCTGGGGTGTGGGTGATGAAGCACTACATAAAAGACAATCCTCTGCTTAAAAGCAAAAACTAACAGTACACAAGAAAAACAGCTCTGATCCAAGACCTGCATTGAAGTATTGGTAAAAACTGTTAATGATATCTAAAATTGTGGTAATAATAACAATAATACAAATAAATATACAAAAACACAATCTGAGGGTGCAAAAAATGGAAATATTGAGAAAATCGCCTTTAAAGATGTCCAAATGAAGTCCTTAGCAATGCATATTACTAATCAAAATTTAAGTTTTAATATATTTATGGTAGGAAATTTACAAAATATCTTCATGGAACATGATCTTTACTTAATATCCTAATGATTTTTGGCATAAAAGAAAAGTCAATCATTTTGACCCATACAAATGTATTGTTGGCTATTACTACAAATATAACATTCCCATGTATTTTAAGTAGATTTATGTAAACTGGATTATTATTCTGGGTTATTATTATTATAGTTGTTAGTATAAATATTTAATATTAATGTACACAGGTATATTATAAAATATTATATAATACTGTATTATAATTAAGTATTGTAAAATTATTAAATTGAATAAAATAAATACAGATGTTAATCTAGTAGTATTTTATAACAAGTAGTATTATAGTATACTGTATTATTGTACTGTAATAAAAAAAAATAATAATAAAGAAATATATATATATATATATATTACACTGTCAGACTTTGTCTCTCTGTGTCTTGTTTCCCCTCCTCTCGTGCCCATTTTTGGTCTTCCTGTCCTCGTTTTGCTTATTAGTTCCCAGCCCTGTGTTATTAATTATCTAGTTTAGTCTCCCCTTCTTAAGCCCTGTGTTTCCCTGCCTCTGTGTCCGGTCTGATCGTCATTTCTATCGTCATTCTGTGTACTTCCATGTCTCCAGCGATCACAGAGTTTTGTTAAATAAAGTCTGAGTTTTTGAAGAACCTCCTCGCTCCTTGCTCCATCTCATATATATATATATATATATAGATATATATATAGATTCAAGATTTTTATTTGTCACACACACAATTATACAGAGTATAACCAGCAGTGAAATGTAGGTCAGGTCCGCTCCAAGGACAGTGCAATTATATAGAATACAATTATTAAGAAAAAGAAAAGTAGAAAAAATAAAAGATAAAAAATATAAATATAAATGTGCAGGTCAGTATGTTGTTGACTTAAATAGAAATAAAGAGGAATGTGCAAAAGAATGTGCAAAAAAGTTGTACAGGGTATTTAAATAGCAGCAATATGAGGTAGAGAAAAATTAAGAATAGCTTATTGATATAGTGATATTTACATGGAGTCAAGTGATGTTATGACACAGAGTTAGAGTTTAGGAGCCTGATGGCCTGGGGGAAGAAGCTCCTCCTAAGTCTCTCAGTTTTTGCCATCAGGCTACGGAAGCGCTTACCAGATGGAAGCAAAGTGAATAGACGGTTACCATGGTGATTTGAGTCCTTGATGATTTTGACAGCTCTATTTTTGCAGCGTTTGAGGTAGATGTCCTGCAGAGAGGGGAGAGCAGACCCTGAGATGCGCTCAGCTAAGCGCACAACTCTCTGTAGTGCTTTGCAGTCCTGATTGGAGCTGTTTCCATACCACACTGAGATGCACTGAGTCAATACACTTTCTATGATCCCTGAATAGAAAGTTTTCAGGATTGCTGGTGAGACCCTGAATTTCCTCAGCTGTCGCAGATGGTACAGTCTTTGCCTGGCTTTCTTAACCTGTGTTTGTGTGTAGTCCAAGTCAGGTTCTCGGAGATGTTTACACCGAGGTACTTGAAGCTACTCACCCTCTCCACAGGGGTCCCACTGATCATAAGAGGAGTGTAGGGCTGCTGCTGTCTCTTCCTAAAGTCCATGATCAGCTCTTTAGTTTTGCTCACATTCAGAGAGAGACAGTTGTCCTGGCACCATGATGTGAGTCTCTCTACCTCATCCAAGTATGCGGTCTCATCATTGTTGGAGATGAGTCCCAGAACCACAGTGTCATCAGCGAATTTGATGATGGATGTGGAGCTGTGAGAGGACACGCAGTCATGCGTTTAGAGAGAGTAGAGCAGGGGACTCAGGACACAGCCCTGTGGGGCTCTTACGTTCAGAGTGATGGAGTTTGAGGTGAACTGGCCAACTTTCACCACTTGAGGTCTGCCGGTGAGGAAGTCTTGAATCCAGTCACAGAGTGAGGAGTTTAGGCCGAGGTCTGTGAGTTTAGAAGCCAGCTTGATGGGGACTATAGTATTGAAAGCTGAGCTATAGTCAATGAATAGCAGCCTTACATAATTCCCATTGTTGCTGTCCAAGTGTGTGAGGGAAGAGTGGGGGATGTGAGAGATGGCATCGTCCGTAGATCTGTTTGGGCGATGGGCAAACTGAAGAGGGTCCAAAGTAACTGGTATGGAGGAGCAGATGTGGCTCTTTACAAGTCTTTCAAAAACCTTCATGACTATAGATGTGAGGGCAACTGGGCGATAGTCATTCAGGCAAGAGGGTTTATTGTTCTTAGGCACAGGGATAATGATGGAATTTTTGAATGAGGTGGGAACCACGGAGGTAGCAAGGGACTCATTAAAGATAGAAGTGAACAAACCAGCGAGCTGATCAGCGCAGGACCTCACAACACGGCCGGTTATCCCATCACGTCCGGCTGCTTTCCTGACGTTCACTTTCTTTAGCACCCTCCGAACCTCATCCCCCGACATGGTGATTTACAGGATTATCGCTGCTCTGCCTGCTGCTTCCTGACGTGCTGGATGGCAGAGTCGTGCCGTTGCAATCGAAGCGGCCGTAGAAGATGTTTAACTCGTTGGCCAGCAACGGATCTGCTCTCACCTCAGCGGAGGATTCGTTTCTGAAGGCACAGATGGTCCTCAGTCCCTGCCACATCCGTTGCGAGTCATTGAGCTTGAAATGAGACTCAATTCTCTCTCTGTATCTGTGTTTGGCGGCTCTTACTGCGTGTCGGAGAGCATAGCACGATGCTTTGTACTCGCTCATATTCCCGGTCAGAAGAGCCTCATTGTAAGCGGCAGTGCGTGTGTTAACCGCAGCACGGATTGTTCTGTCCACCCATGGTTTCTGATTGGAGAATGTCCCTATCGTTTTTGTTTCTGTAGCTTGCTCGGTTAGCGTGTTTACAAAGCTTAATGCTACATCTGCAGCATAGCCTCTGAGTGGGAGGACCAGCGCGTCACTACTGTCTGCACCGGGGGTTCCTGAACAAGCCTTTGTTTATATTCCGGTGTGAGGAAAATGGCGGCATGTTCCAATTTGCCAAAAGCCGGTAGTGAGTGGGCTTTTTATGCATTCTTAAACTGAGTGTAGCAGTGATCCAGTGTATTTGGTCCTCTAGTTGGACAGGATACATGTTGATGAAAGTTCGGCATTACCTGCCTGAGGTTGGCTTTGTTAAAGTCTCCCGCGATGATAAAGGCAGCGTCAGGATGTTTGTTAATGTAGCCGCTGAGCACATCGTGAAGCTTAGACAAAGCCAAGCCCGTGTGTACCTGTGGTGGAATGTACACAGCAGTAACAATGATCGATGAAAACTCCCGGGGCAGATAAAATGGGCGGCAATAATGGAAAAATGTTCCAGATGAGGCGAGCAGGACCAAGGACGAAAGCCATGTTTCGGACAAACAAAGGATGTTGCAGTCCCTAATGTCCCGTTGGAAACTAATCCTGGCTCTTAGATCGTCCATCTTATTCTCCAAGGATTGGACATTTGCGAGCAGAATGCTCAGAAGAGGAGGACTGTGAGCCCTTTTCCTGAGTCTGTCTCGAATCCCAGAGCGATTCCCGCGGTGTTTCTTGATCTGTCGCCTCGGGGGGTTATTGTTTATCTCCGCGTTCCGAAGAATCTCCAGAGGCCATGATGGATTCTTGGCTAAAGTGTCCTGGAACAGGTTAGTGTAGCGGTTTCCAATGTCCATAAGTGTTTCTATGTTATAGGTGATCAGTGCCGACATGGAATGTGTAAAAAGAGAAAGTAAAAGTAAATTAAAGCAAAATCTAAGCGGCGCGGCCAGGACGGCGTATAAAATATGTTTTTATAGTTCATAATCAATAACAATTCATAATGATTATTATTAATAATAATTTTTTACAATTGGAAAGTTTTATGGTGTATGTGTATGGTTTGGGTGTTTGGCTAGAATGCTGTTAGCTTACTAGCATGCTAATTTTAATCTCCACTGTAAATCGAGTGTCCTGTGCATTTTACATGAAAAGTGCTTTTTTGTGACATGCACAGTTTCTTGTGTGGTTCCATTTGGGTTATGATGCTGCTTATGTTAGACAGCAAGGACGCTCAATAGATTATAGAACAGAACCCATCCCCGCCAGCATAAAAGCTCCAACCATGGCAAATAATGAAGTGAATAATGGTGGCTCTTATATGGAGTGTTTAATCAGCAACCCCCTTGGAATCTCGGGATCAACACAATCCTCTATACTACACACCCCACAGTTGTTTCGGGCTCAAGGCCATGTGTTTGAGTGTGGCATTCTCTAAAGTCAACAGGCGCACATATCAAAGAGAACAGTCTATTGGCTCACGGAGCGCAGTGCAGCGATAGTATCAGCAGGTGAGATCTTTTCAAGGGCCGCCCTTTGTCTGTGTTTGCTGCAGCTGTGGGCAGCTGATAAGAGGGGAAAGGCTTTGGTTTTGGGGGGAGGTGAAGGGAAGGAGGACAGCACACAGCTGGGCCAGATTTGCTGGCATTGAGACATGACAGTGTAGATAGAAGTACCACTGTGAGCAAACTGTGAGGACATGCAAAGAATTCTGGTTCTTTATGTGATTCGCACTTTACACATCTTTCTTTGGTTTTCTTGCATAATATACACATATGCAATTTATTGCCTTCAGAAAGAAATTATAGGGTGAAGAGAAATGGGATCAGGAGATGATGCAGAAAAAAATATGAGATTGGAGGAAAAATTCAATTTCAACTTTTTTGCTTTTGTTCTCAATAAATTTTTCCTTCGCTCACAAAACATTTGCGTTCTCTCACAAAATGATTGCATTCCCTCATGAAACTTTGTGCTAAAGCACTAACATTTAGTTTTTTTTCCCCTCACCTCATATTATTTCCTTCACAAAAGTTTGTTAGCAAATGCAAAGTTTCTTGGGGGAATGCAAAAGTTTTCCACGAGAAACCAAAGCATTGAAATACGAAGTTTTTCCTGGTGGACAATAAAATTGGAAAAAGATCATGTCAAAGAGATCATATTTAGGAGTTCAATGCACATGAACACCACCACAAAGTTGTAATTACGATTTAAATCAGTTTCAATTTGTTTGAATTGAATTATTTTATTGAATTGACTTATCATTTACATTAATGCATAATTTTCATCGACAAATAAAACTATCCTAAGTTGCATGTACAAAATACTATAATATTGTACAATTACAATACAATATGTAGTAATTCAATTTTACAGAACCTTTAAGAATTGAATAAAAAGCTAAATAGAAAACATATTATATGCACATTACTTCGTAATTTTTTATAAGTAGACTTATAGTTCACCCAATAATGAAAATTCTGTCATTACTTACTCACCCTTATGTCGTTCCAAACCCGTAAGACCTTCATTCAAAAAACCAATTTAGAATACTGGGAATTCTGATATACTATTATTGCCATACTATTGGTTACTGTATAGTATGGAAGAAGGCATACTCGGACACAGTCATAGAGACTTCTTCACACTTGGGACAGAAAATAACCACCTAGCAACCACTCAAAAAACCTATCAACACTATATCAGCTTGCTAAAACCCCCAGAACACCTTCAAATGCACATAGCAACACCTTGGTAAAGCTAAATATCCTCTAAATCTGCTGATGGCAAATGCTCTAATGTACTGAAAGAGAGATTAGTCACTATAGGACTAAATCAAAACTATAGGTGCAGAGCTCATCATTATGTCTTCAAACGGCACACATCTCTAACAAAGAAACTTCTTTTGAGAGCTCAACTGATGTTGACATTGTCTCACAAAGAGCACTTGTATCTGTGAAGGCCAAGCCCATGTTTACTTAATGATTAATTTACCATAGAGCAAATAAAGAATGCTTGTGTCCATCCAGTGAAAAGATGTTGAACAAATATCTGGTTCATATTTAACTTCATTATAGCAAAATAATACGTCGGCATAAAGAAGTCCGCAGGCTTTATCTCTATGTGTTGTAGTCTTTGTTCCAAAATCTGACTGTAGGATTTGGAATAGACATGTCTGTACCATTACTGTATGTTTTGATGTATTCTGGCCTTACAGATTGCCGCTATTGAATGAAAAAAATACAAAACACTTTTTCATTAAACTAGATTTTTGCAAAGAAGTCTTTGAAGCCTGTGCAAAACCTGTCACTACAATACCAGTGAGACTTGCCAAGCCATGAAGTTGCTAGTCTATCCAAGCTGGGCAGGCTGCTGAACGTTTTTCACACTAAAAAAAAAGCTCTCTTAAGAACTGTTTCCTGAAAGGTACTGTCGAGAACCCAAAATGGTTATGGTCCTGGAAGTACTTTTCCCATTCATTTTTCTCATAGAGAGAAGCCAAGAACCAACCCAACCAGCCACAAGGTGAACTACAACACTGCAAACTTTGATTTGAAGCAAAATAGTATTTGAAAATCAGACAAAAAGGTGTGTACTTTATAGTTTCCCTTTCCCTTATTGAAACTGTAGTCACATGAAAGCATTGCAAATGTATTTTGAGTGTGTAGGGACTCGTCATTCGCAGTCGAGTGAGAGTGGGGGGTCGCTAAATAGTTGGTTACGATTTGCTTGTTTAGATTTTCTAATTTGTGGAGTCTTTTTTTGGTCGCACTTTATTTGAAGGTCCAATTCTCGCTATTAACAAACCATTAACTATGACTTTTGCCTCAAATCTCCTAGTTTGCTGCTTATTAATAGTTAGTAAAGTAGTTGTTAAGTTTAGTTATTGGGTAGGATTAGGGAAGTAGAATATGGCCGTGCAGAATATGTGCTTTATACGTACTAATAAACAGCCAATATGTTAATCATAGGCATCCTAATATAAGCAACTAGTTAATAGTTAGAATTGGTCCTTATACTAAAGTGTTACAGATTCTTTATTTTGTATTTTTTGCAGAATCATGGGAAATGTAGTTTTTAACCTGGAATTTCAATGTTAAACATGTTTAACTGGAAATTATGTCGTTAATTAAGTTAGGGCGTTCTAGGCAGTTGCTAACTAGCTGTTAATTGATTAACTGTTACTATAGAAAGAACCGTTTATGTGAACGTACACTCTTTAGATCTCGCCACACAGCCGTTTTTCCAGTCCTAAGTGACGGACATATTGATGTACACACCAGATAACATGATAACCCCAATTATCACAATGACTTAATAGTCGGTGTCAGAAGAAGACGGATTGTAAAACCTCTTCTTCAGGCTAGATCAGTCACTTGATAGTCCCCCGCTTTTTCTCAGATGGCTGTTGTCTTCAGAGTTGGGAAGGCTCGCTAGACGGTGACATCAGAGTTCTTGCGGTGCCTTCAGACTGTGGCAGCTGTTTTCTCAGGCTGATTACACATTCCCCAACCCGACTTCAAACATATAGCAGTGACCGCCCTCGGCCTTGATCTGCCTCTTAATAATGGGCTTGCTGGACTGGCAAGTGAAGGCCCGACTGGCCTGGGGTGAAGGGGTGAAAAATTATCAGTAGGCCGGGAATGTGCCCTTCACCTTCAGGACATTTCTGCTATTTAAACCGCGTTTTATTTGGAGCCAATTCCCAGCCGCAACCGCAGCGAGAGAAGATTTGTGACACACTCAAGCTGGGGTTTTGGTTTTGGCAGGTTGAATGGAAGATGAGACAGAATGGGTCACATGGTGGAAAAATGGAAAGGGTAGTAGAACTTGAACGCCTCTTCAAATAATGTCTGGGTTTTATAACACTATTATTAAATCTCGTTGGAGATTCTTACAGGAGCTCTTGGTGAATTAAGGCCCTAACATACAGTACTAACGGCAAAGTTCTTCTGCATTCTTCGCTCAGAGGCAAACAGAAATTTGAAATAGTTGGCAATGGTTTACTGTTTGCAAACATCTGATGTTTCGTGTCTCAGCTTACTGAGTGAAAACAAGAACCTGAAAAGATTTCCATGTCAAAGAAGGTGGACCCTCAGATCAAATGTTCATTGGCAGTTTGAAGGTGCCCGCAACTGGTGCAAAGTTTTCTGGAAAGTTTGCGCCTGCAAGCTGTTTCAAACCGCCTAAACAGATTTTCCTTTTCAACCAGATTTGTTTAAAATTCCCTCACGCCCATTTGTTCTTGATTTTGCTGAAGTAAATTGGGCCCTTTAGCCTGTAGTGTTATTTTAGTATCAATTTATATACTATACAAATTATTCATATTTCAGTTAGCTTTTATTTTTAATGTTTTGAGTTTAATTCATTTGAATTTTTAGCAGTTTTGTTAAATACTTCTCATTTTTATTAGCTTTTGTTTTAATACTGCTATTTATTTTTTAAGTTTTAGTTTTTATGCAGGCCTTCCAGTTTCCAGTTATTTTAGGAAATGTAGTATTTCAATTTGACAAGACGACATCTAATTTTTATTAATTTTATCTAATATTTTTATTTTATTTTAGCTTTATTTTAATGAACAAAAATGGTTTAGTTAACGATAATTAGCAAAATGTAACCATGTAAAAAGTGCACCTCTTTTTTTTTATACAGTGGAAGTAAATAAGGGATGAACCTGTCGAGCTCTAAAATAGCTTAAAAAATGCCCCAATTATGAATTTTTGAAAATGGCCTTTCATGCAGTGTGTAACACAGCTCTAAATGAATGAAAACATCCTGCAAAGTTGTAAATCTGAAAGTGCACCATGTATAAAGTTATTGTCTCTCAAAAGAAAGAGTCGACTCTGAATCATTTAAATGAGTCGTTTTTAAAACTAATCTTAAGCCGTTTCATGTTGACGCCACAGCAGCACTGTGCTCACAAAAACGGCTTTAAATGAAATCGACCAATCACCATAGATAAGCGTCATGCAAAGGAGGGAAAAATGAATCGTTGAGCAAAACGTTTGGGAGTCGTTGAGCAAATAAGGTAAAAAATAAATGCATATAAGAAAATTAAAGTGTTTTTTGACCTTGAATGCATGTCAACCTGTTATTGGGGACTCCAAAAAAACAAAATACGAACCATTCGTAACCCATAGGGGCACTTTAAAATGGATATTCACAACACTTTTATAGTGGCTGGCATTTATCCTTTTTTGGAGCTTGACAGGTCCTGGTCACTATTTGAACACGCACCCTATCAAAATGTATTTTTGTGTTGTATTTACTGTATGAGAGTGAATAATAGAGTAAAAACTAAACTGGAGCCCCTCGGTGACCTCACTTCCTCTCTCTGCTGTGTATCTGTCAGGTATGGGGCGAGTGAATTTTGTCCCGGTCCAGCCTGTGGTGACCAGCCCCAGAGACATGGCCCTAGCTGCGGTCATCTGCAGTGCGCTGGCCACCGTCCTGCTCGCCCTCTTCATCCTGTGTGTCATCTACTGTAAGAGACAGCTGCTGGAGAAGAAACCAGGTGAGTCTCGCCATCTGCACCTTCCTCTGATCATGAGTTTTAGTACAAGAGACACGGTTTATGATTAGAAGGCTTGTGGAATAACTGTATGATTTTATTAGTAGTGCTATTAAATAAAAGATTCCTAATCACTCTTTACAACTATTTACAGTACCATGGTAACTATGGTTTTTATGGTTACAAAACATGCCAAAATAACATCCATAATTACTTTAGTTCTTTGTATATCTGTAAAATCATACTCAGTTTATGTGGGAGCTTCTATAAACAGTGTAAAAAGCCGTGTCTTTCTATCATTTTATGTATTTATTTGATGGCAGCGGTTCTACTGTTATTACATTTTAGTGTAAACTATGGTTAGCATAGTACATTTGGAAAGATATTTTTTTATTTTAAACATTGACTAAACATCAGTTGACCTATGTAGTGATACTGACAGATTTAACGTTAAAATTTGTTGTAAACAGCCTACAGTTAGGCGAATTGACTATTTCTTGGATAGTTTATTATAGTTTAGATTATTACTATTAATATTTACACTACCATTCAAAAGTGAGAGTTTAATGTTTTTGAAAGAAGTCACTTATACTCAAGACTGCATTTATTTGATCAAAATTCCAATGAAAACAGTAATATTGTGAAATATATTTGTAATATATTTTCGTACGCTCCGATGTGACCGTAGAGCGCGCGTACGCTCCGATGTGACCGTAGAGCGCGCGTACGCTCCGATGTGACCGTAGAGCGCGCGTACGCTCCGATGTGCCCGTAGAGCGCGCGTACGCTCCGATGTGACCGTAGAGCGCGCGTACGCTCCGATGTGAGCGTAGAGCGCGCGTACGCTCCGATGTGAGCGTAGAGCGCGCGTACGCTCCGATGTGAGCGTAGAGCGCGCGTACGCTCCGATGTGATCGTAGAGCGCGCGTACGCTCCGATGTGAGCGTAGAGTGTGCTTACACTCACTCAGATTTGATCGTGGAGTGTGCGTATGCTTAAATCCACGCCAACGTTCATATTTATAAAGACGTCTTTGACGTGGAAAAGTGCTTAGAGTCACGTCAGGGTCTGAGCAGACGTACGCACTTTTTATTGTCGTAGTATTGCAGGTTTTTTAAGATATAAGCTGTTCTTTCAGCTCTCTGCTCTAAACTATGATTGATCTTTTATGTTAATGATATTAATTAGGAGTCGTTTACAAGGCAGAGGGCTGAAACCAGTCAATTGCGTGCAAGGTCAAGATCATTTACGATTCATAGATTTCACATCTGAAAGAGATGCGTACGCATGATTTCTGTTCGTACGTTCATTCTATGAATATCATAGTACGCATATCTTAGAAATTATCGTAAGATCAAATTTAGGGTGGTTTCTGCGCAGCATTTTATAAATGAGGCCCCTGATGTCATGCAGTACAAGGTTTTTACCATGGTTTTGAAAAAATGTAGTTATTATGCTTTAATCGTTGTCTAATCAGGCAATAATGAAACTTCACTGTTTTTTTTCTGTTTCGTGTGTCGGTGTCTCAGTTACATTGAGGTCCCATGAGGGTCCTTATGTGGGGTCCGAGCTGTCTTGTCTGGATCGGAGGGTTCTGGAGTTTTCCCAGCAGCCTTGTTGTCACTGCGGTCACAGCTCAGGACAGACCTGCGGTGAGTTTCACACACCTTTCAGAAGTCTTACTAAGACACTGCTAAATTGTTGGAGTGTGATGAGTTGTGTTTTCTCTGGATGAGTCTAAACATGTCAATTAGCCAGTTATTATCTGTCAGATGAGCATTTTATTAATCACGTCACAGGAATGTTGATTGTCGTGACATTAGATTCATGTGCGGTTTGTTTTCCAGGTCCTGTGCACCTGATCCCGTCTCTGTGCTGCGATGACACCTGGAGCCAGAGCCGCGGCCGAGAGAGTCGTCCCTATCACTCTCAGAACAGTCTCAATGAAGGGTGGGTCCTTCAGCCAGACACATTCACATTCAAATGAGGTTAAATGATCAGGTTTGGATCTGTGCCACTTTAATCTGCATGGCAGATCTGGAAGATTAGATCAGATTCACAGATTCATTTACAATTGCTGACAAAATTCTGTCTATTTTTAACAATAATATTGTGAAATAGTATTAAAGTTTAAAATGCAGTAACTGTAACTGTGTTCTATTTTAATATATTTTAAAATGCAATGTATTACTGTGATGCAAAGCTGAATTCAGTATCATTGTCATATGATCCTTCAGAAATCATCCTGCTCAAGAAACATTTCTTATTATCAATGTTGAAAACTTTCATATTTGTTATTATAATTTTGAAATGACTTGAGCTATTTAAATATATCCCTGCTGAATACAATAATACGTGTTTTTGTTTGTTTTTTACTGACCCCAATTTTTAACTCTTACTGACCACAAACTTTTAAATGGCACTGTCACACATCTTATTTTAGTGTCAGTTTATTAATAACATTACTATTGACCAATAATTAAAAAAGCAGTATTACATTAACGTGTCATTTCTAATAAAAAAGTATTAAGTATTTTGCTATTTATTTAGAAAGTAACGTTAATGGACTTTTGTTACATTTTCTCACTTGACTAAAGGTCATTGCACACTGAGTCCGAAATTTCCGTATGTTAAAAAATAAATACGACCTCAAATTGTGTCAATCACGTTTACACACTGCCTCTGAAACTTTCGTCCGTCATCAAAAATTCATCTCAGGTTCGATTTTCTGCGTTTTTGCATCCGTAGCAACCATTTTGATAGGAAAGGATGACGAATACGAATATTATTTTTTATTTAATGAGCACTGTGTCTTTAAGATGCCATCAAAACCAGTTTAACTTCAGCTCAACTCCTCCATTGAGCTCCATGAAATTTGACCGTATGTTTTTGTCCCAACAGATTGGTGAATCCATCACTGGGCAGCAGCCAGGCAGACGTGGGATGTGCACCTGATGAGGCCTGGCCACTCATTCAGACCTTCACAACTTCAGACAATCCCTCAGAGTCCACACAGAGATGCTCCTCGTGTGACGAGGAACGAGATGTGCAGTGCTCAGGCCTTACCCCAGCTGAGCCTGAGGATGGGTCAAACAATCGGCTTCTACAGCCACAGCTGTCTGCAACTGAAGGTGAGTGAAGCCACATGGTCAAACACAACTAATCAGTCCAAAGTGATTGACCGAAAACCCATTACAGGGACAAACTCGTGTCCTCCTGGGAACGTCCAGTTTAAGAGTCTATAATATTCTCATGCTTCCACAGAAATTCATGAGAAATGTAGTTTTGTGCCATAAATCAATTTACTAAATGTCAATGAGTTGTATTTTCTTACATTAACGGTACACAAAATGCTTGTAAATTATAAAATTGTACTTACAATGACATATTTTGTGGGTCAAAGTGGTCTATTATTCAGTCAAAAGAGCAGAGTAATGTATTAATTTAATTTATTAAAGTTAATGATGAGATTTATTTAGTTTTAAAAATCAAGATTAAAATAAACTAGTGCTGTCAAACGATTAATTGCATCAAAAATAAAAGTTTTTATTTACATAATGTGTGTGTGTACTGTGTATATTTACTATGTATATATAAATACACACTCATACAGTATACATTTTGAAAATAATTTACATGCATTTAAATTTATATATATATAAATATTTATTATACAAATATAACTTTTTTTCTTAAATATATACATGTATGTGTGTTTATATTTATATATGCATAATGAATATACACCGTACACACACACACACATTATGTAAACACAAACTTTTATTTTGGATGTGATTAATCCCAATTAATTGTTTGACAGCACTAAAATAAACATTTTATTCAGCAAGGATGCATTAAATTTATCAAAAGTGACATTTATAATGTTACTTTTATTTCAAATGTTCTTTTAAACTTTCTATTCATAACAGAATCTCAAATATATATACAGTGGGGCAAATAAGTATTTGATACACTCCTGATTTTTCAGGTTTTCCCCACTTACAAAGAATGGAGAGATCTGTCATTTTCATCGTAGGTACACCTCAACTGTGAGAGACAGAATATAAAAAAAAAATCCAGAAAATCACATTGTATGATTTTTTTTTTTCTTTAAATAATTCATTTCCATTTTATTGCATGAAATAAGTATTTGGTACAGAAAACTTTGTTTACAATTACAGAGGTCAGACGTTTCCTGTAGTTCTTGACCAGGTTTGCACACACTGCAGCAGGGATTTTGGCCCACTCCTCCATACAGGTCTTCTCCAGATCTTTCAGGTTTTGGGGCTGTCACTGGGCAACACAGAGTTTCAGCTCCCTCCATAGATTTTCTATTGGGTTCAGGTCTGGAGACTGGCTAGGCCACTCCAGGATCTTGAAATGCTTCTTACGGAGTCTCCTTAGTTTCCCTTGCTGTGTGTTTGGGGCCATTGTCATGCTGGAAGACCCAGCCACAACCCATCTTCAATGCTCTTACTGAGGGAAGGAGGTTGTTGCCCAAAATCTCACGATACATGGCCCCATCCATCCTCCCCTCAATACGGTGCAGTCGTCCTGTCCCCTTTGCAGAAAAGCACCCCCAAAGCATGATGTTTCCACCCCCATGCTTCACGGTTGGGATGGTGTTCTTGGGATTGTACTCATCCTTCTTCCTCCAAACACGGCGAGTGGAGTTTATACCAAAAAGTTCTATTTTGGTCTCATCTGACCACATGACCTTCTCCCATGCCTCCTCTGGATCATCCAGATGGTCTTTGGCAAACTTCAGACAGGCCTGGACATGTGCTGGCTTGAGCAGGGGGACCTTGCGCGCGCTGCAGGATTTTAATCCATGATGGTGTAGTGTTACTAATGGTAACCATTGAGACTGTGGTCCCAGCTCTCTTCAGGTCATTGACCAGGTCCTCCCGTGTAGTTCTAGGCTGATCCCTCACCTTTCTCAGGATCATTGAAACTCCACGAGGCGAGATCTTGCATGGAGCCCCAGTCCGAGGCGAGAGGTTGGAGTCTGATTGATTGAGTGTGTGAACAGGTGTCTTTTATACAGGAAACGAGTTCAAATAGGTGCAATTAATACACGTAATGAGTGGAGGATAGGAGGGCTTCTTAAAGACAAACTAACAGGTCTGTGAGAGCCACAATTCTTGCTGGTTGGTAGGTGATCAAATACTTATTTCATGCAATAAAATGGAAGTTAATTATTCAAAAATCATACAATGTGATTTTCTGGATTTTTTTATTTTTATATTCTGTCTCTCACAGTTGAGGTGTACCTACGATGAAAATGACAGATCTCTCCATTCTTTGCAGCTTTGCATTACAGCAATAAATTATACTTTAAAATATACTTAAATACAAAAGAGTTATTTTGAATTGTAATACTATTTCACAATATACAGTTTTTACTGTATTTTTAATCAAATAAATGCAGCCTTGGTGAGCATGAGAGACTTCTTTCAAAAACATTAAGTTTGTAGTCGGTAAGTTTTTTTTAAATTAATAAATGCCCTACAAGTATAGTTCAATGTTAGGTCATTTTACCTAATGCATTAACTAATGTAAACATGTTTAACGTTATTGTGATTTGTGAGCCGAATGAAAGCAGAGATGTTGAAACACTCCACTTCTGTGTTCATTTATGAGAGCCAAAGCAAATGAGCAACTGACAAACCGTCGATGCCATCGAGAGCCGAGGGTGGTGTGTGTAAACATGCGATCACAGGAAACAAAAGCCTTATGGTGAAAAGCCGAACATGAAAGGAACAAATGATTCAATTTCCTTTGAAACACATAAAAGGGCCCTTTTTCAAACAGCATGCTGGTGTGAAACACGTGAAGTCATGCCTTCCCTATTTTGTTAGCCTTCAAAATGTCACCAGCTAGTAGAGAGCTTTAAACACGATGAATCAAGATGTTTGGGATTATATAGTTACATAGATTTCTGTTTTTGTTTCAAGTATTCAACCTTGACGTGAGATTATAAACTAAAAAGGAAGCTTACAATAGTATAAAAAATGTCTGTTCCAAATCTGCATGACGGTTTTTTTCCCGTCAAAGTCACAAAGATAATTTTAATAATGTTATAGTTTTTCTTGTCTGTATAATGAAAACAACTGGGGACTGTCAAGAGACATAAGTAGTTTAAAAGTAGTCCAAACATACAAGACATGGATAAAAAATATTAGATATCGTAGACGGAATTAAAGGGATAGTTCACCCAACAATGAAAATTCTCTTTATTACTCACCGTTACGTCTCCCTAATTATTTGGCTAGAGTTTTTGGGAGGTAACACAAAACATGAAGGACTTGAATAAACTCGAGACGAGTCACAGCGTAAACACAGTTAAACAGACAATGAGCAGTAAAGTTTCGCAAGAGAAAACTCAAATTCAGAAAACGACAACAAAAACAGGAGCAAAACACCAAAGTAAACGTGGGAGAGCAAACAAATGAAAAGCAAATGCTCCAGCCGAACTCACGTTCACATCCGGGTCTTTATTTTAACGTCTGATTGGTCCTCAAAGCGTTGCGTAGAATTGATGACCGATGGAAGCATGGTCCAATCACAGGTCCTGTGAGGTGACAGTGAGGCGAGAGAGAGAAAAAGGAGAGAAACATCCCTCCCAGAACAATACCACCAACAGTATCACTCACCCTCATGTCGTTCATAAGTCATTAAATTAACAATTTTGATGAAATCTGAGAGCTTTCTGATCCTGCATAGACAGCAACGCAACTGACACGTTCAAGGCCCAGAAAGGTAATAAGGACATCATTAAAATAGTCCATGTAACATCAGTACATTTTGAGACAATATTTGAATACACACTATTGTCCGCAAATATCTAAAGCTCAACTTTGTCTATGATATGACTTCTGAAGACTTGAAATATAACACAAGACATATGCTCTACTTTTGTGGTACTTTTTGGAGCTTGAAAGTCCCAGTCCCCATTGTAAAAAAAAAAAAAAAAAAAAGTGAACTGTCCCTTTAAGAGACCAAGCCAATTCTGACTGTGCCTGTGCTAATTCACATAAATTAAGAGGCTTCATGAGATATGCTTTAATTTACTTTGACTGATCGAGTGCCAAGTGATTAACAAGTTTGTTCTTGCGCTCTTTTTGTCTTGTTCCAGGATGACCTGCTCTTATCTCACCTGCTGTTGGTCTCTTGAGAGCCACTCTGGAGGTAGAACGAGAAAAGGAAGATCCCACCTCAGATTACATCAGGCCACACACACTGAAAACGTGTGTTTTGCTGTCATTCTCAAGCCGTGTGTGACGCTCGCCAACAGCGGCCTAAAGAGACTTTATTAATGTGTAAACAAAACCATACAAGACAAAAGATTGCTGTCTTTTGTAAAGAAAGCACTAGATAGTTCTGTACCCCAGCACTGACTACCCGTTGAGGTGGGTTGAAGTTAAGGGTCAGCTGCAGGTATTGGTTGCAGTCGACCTGAATGGTTTGCATTGCTCTTTGCAGTACATTCCAGTTCCATAGATCAAACTGCGCAGCGTGTGTGTGTGTGAGCTCCAGTGTGTTCAATTGTAGATACTGTATGATAGGAAATAGGACATTATTTTTTATAATGTAGATACTCATCTTGTGCCGTCACTCTTGCTTTTCGTAATGATGTATGGTGAACTCATACCTTATGAATTGTGTTGCTCATCAAATTTGTAAATAAAATTTTATAAGCTTTGCTGGAGTATTTAATGGAAATATTAAGTCAATGCACAAATATAATGCCATTATAACAATCATCTGAAAATTATACAAACTGTAATAAAGCACTGTATTTTTAGATATACACAAGGAGACCTGAGTAAATTAATATCAACCTTGAGGACAGACAATGTTTAATTACGATCCAACAATTTTAACCCACTGCTGTACCACATATAAACATAGTACATCTAAAAAAGTTATATATGCCCAGTTGTTAGACCATATGTATATAATTTTTTACCATATATGACTGAATGTTTGTCGGCATGCATGTATATAATTTATTTAGTAATTATAAAAATTATAAATTAAAAAAAGCATATGATTAATAATTAAATGATTTATATACACATTCATACATACCCCCCCCCCCCTTTATTTTGTATTATAGTATATTTTTGGTTTTATATAAAAAAAACAGTACAGTAATATACTAAATTGTTTATTAAATTATTAAACATTTTAATTCAGTTTAATAATTACATTTAGTGATAATTACATGTAGTACCAACAATGTTGTATGATGTATAAATACATACATTCTGCATTTATGATAATATATTTTTTGCAATGATTTTGGGTGTCATAAAAGCAAACAAACAGAACACATATACATTCTATTTCTGTATAATAGAACACACAATTTTTGAGTTCTGATGTGAAATTCACTAGCATATATCCCACAATGCGTTTGTGAGATAAATTAATTTCTTTCTCTAAACATGAATACTGATTGTTCAGCCAGTTGTAAAGACTGATTACCGTGAGGAAGATAAAGTTATACTGCTATGAAAAATCCCTCAGCTCTCCGAGTCCATGATGAAGGTTTCAAAGTCAGGGTCCAGATCAGACACGAGGGCGTTGACAAAGTCCTCAATGGAGGGTCTTTTCTGCAACATGCCTGGATATGAAACAACAGGGGCAAATTCCAGTTACACACACTCTCTCAAGCTTTAGCAGGATGATTTTCCTGCGTTAATGACTTGTTTAGCTAAATTTTTTCCATATACTTTGCATCAAACAATGTTAACTTCAAAGAAGCGCTGTAAATCTAAGCAGCATTTACACTGGCAGAGAAGCAGCATCTAAAAGGGCAGAGGTTTTATCTTCCCAACGCTGCATTATAATATGACAATATCATCTTCCACAGGTTGACACATATCTGCTGCTGCCCAGCTCAGTGAACGCACTGCAGCCAATATCAGTGTGCACCATCCAGCTAAACTGTGCGCACTCGATTTACAATTCCTCTCTACTGGTGCTTTGAAGTCTGCTCATTTCCCCTTGTAGAGCTGCCAATGTAAATAGGCCCTCCTCCCTTCCCCCTCTTTCCTGCACGGTCACCTCTAAAACACACACACACACACACACACACACACAGAGTGAGAGAGAGGAGGCCAAGTCCACACAGCAACAGGCTGCACTAAAATCTCATGCAACTTTGACCTGCAAACCCTTCTATGTACATCTTTCCAAATGAATAGATAATCAAATGAAACAAATTTAACAAGATATATATAATTAGTAGTGTAAATATTTGCTTTTATAATGATTTAATCTTGAGTCTGTACTAAATGATGAGATGAAAATCTGAAATCTGGTCACAATCACAATATGGCTTTATTTGATTAAATGTTCTCCCGCTGATTCACAATTATATATACACCGGATGTAGATTTGTACAGAGCCCCTGAAGGGACATGGTGATAGAAAAAAAATAAGTATTGCATTCCTACAAGAAACTTTGCATTGGCTCGCAAAACATTTTCATTCTTTCGCAAAAGTATTGCGTTCCCCTGAGAAACTTCATATTCTCTCGCAAAACGTGCAATATCTTGGTAAAGTATTGCATTCCCCGAGCAACTTTGCATTCTCTCAAAAAGAATATCGCATTACCTAGAGAAAACTTCCTCCCGCAAAACATTTTCATTCTCTCGCAAAAGTATTGAGCTCTCCAAAGAATGATTGCATTTGCTTGTAAAATATTTAAATTATTTTGCAAAAGTATTGCGTTCTCCTGAAAAACTTTTACAAGATAATGCACATTGTGCAAGAGAATCCAAAGTATTGCATTCCCTGAGAAACTTTGCATTCTCTCGAAAAATGATTGTGTTCCTTTGAGAAAACCTTCTCTTGCAAAACATTTGCATTCTCTAGCAAAAGTACTGCGCTCTCCCAAGAATGTTCGCATTCACTTGTAAATCATTTTTATTCTTTCGCAAAAAGTATTGCATTCCCCTGGGAAAGTTTGCATTCTCTTGCAAAAGCGCTCAAATTAATACAGTTTTGCGAGTGAACAAAGTTTTTTGGAGGAGTGCAAAAGTTTTGCGAGACAACGCATAATTGACGTATAATTTTTCATCCCATCTCATCATTTTTTTCCATCATCATTGTCCCCTTATGGGCTCTGTAGATTTGGGATCTGGATTTGTTAAGCATAAGCTGCCAAATAGACCTACTTGACATGACTTTGGTATGACAGATATGGAGAGACTAGTATTAAAACCTACTGCTTATATAATCATCTGTCTGACTTCAACCTCAGGCATCATGTCGGTAAAAGTAAGCATTAACTCCAGCTGTATACCTTACTGTACTCATGATTTGTTTTTAAGATGAATGCTACAGCCACAGATTTAGTTCAGGGAGCTGAAGACGTAAA
Organism: Barbus barbus; assembly: GCF_936440315.1. Classification (NCBI taxonomy): domain Eukaryota; kingdom Metazoa; phylum Chordata; class Actinopteri; order Cypriniformes; family Cyprinidae; genus Barbus; species Barbus barbus. The sequence goes on along the minus strand of NC_136759.1, from coordinate 21,489,067 downwards.
CCGGACTATTGCTTTCATCTCTGAGTGAATCATACGAGGACTAGACGTCTCCAGCTTCAATAGCACTTTCTATAATGATGCCAGTTTCCTGAGCTCATTCTAGAGGGGATTCAGAGTAAAACCCAATCCAGACTCACATTTGTTTTTCCTTTTCTAAACCCCAAAATTTTCAAATTAAGGCCATATCCAGTGAGAATAAAGATATCAGATAAATGTTCAGGAATGAGCTTTACATTTCTGATATTAAAGAGTTGGGCTACATTATTGTTTCCTTTGATCTCTGGAATGAGATCATTTAGAGCAATTAAAATGTGTCAGTGTTTTTGTGCCAGAACTATCTATTTGAGTTTTAGAATGTCTTCATTTAAATGCCCTTTTTTATTACTATTATATTTTTTTTTGCTACATTTTGCCAGCTTATTTATGTGCAAGGAGTGCTTATTTTTGTAATAGTTTAATATATATAATTTATAGATTTTTATTTAGACATTATAGTATTATCAAAATTATGTATGCATACACACAATTTTATAATACTCAAATAATTTTTCAAACAATTCTAAATAAATACTAAATAAATACAAATATAACCCCCCCATCTTACCTATCCCCTAACCTTTGAACAATACCATATACTAAACATATTATTTATACGGTGTAATAATAATAAATCAATTATAAAAAAAAGAAATAATTTTTTTAACTTCACACACACGTATAAATATATATATATATAAAAAAAATAAAAATTATATATATATATATATATATATATATATATATATATATATATATATATATATATATATATATATATATATATATATATATATATACACACACACACACACACACACACACACACACACACATATATACATATATAATTTACACAAGTTAATTACATTATGAATATAATTTTATGATTTTCAATACTCAGTCTATTAAAAATTGCCTAAGTAAATACAAATATATAAATTATATACCCCCACAAATTTTTAATCTTACTAAACACAAACTTTTGAACAATACCATATAAAACATATTATATACACGCTGTGTAATGTTAAAAAAAACATTTGTAATAATAAATCAAATTAAAAAATAAATAAAAATTAAAAAAGCATTATATATGATTTTTTTTTTTGAAAATATAAATAAAATTGAGTGGAAAAAGCAACATATGATCAAAGGTCTTACAACAAACAATCCCACTACTAAAGTTTAACCTTACCGCAGAGGAATAATTAATCTTTTTTTATGTGGGAACATGATTAAACGGTTGAAAGGATCAAACATTTGCGAGTAAGGATGGACTAAATTCACCATATTTATCAGTGCAGGTGCACAGTGTGTGTTTTATTATGAATCAAAGGGACTTTCTAGTTCAAGATGTCTTGAACAATCCAGCTGTGTGTGTTTTGAAATGGAGGTCAACCACAGAACGAATGTCCGACATGCCTTTTCAAACAGCTTCCCTTCACAGAGAGCTTCATTTATCTGAGGAGAACAAGAGGATGAGGAGGCTCTCTGCGATTGGTCAGAAGAGCTCCTGACTGGGAATGGAGGATGATGAAACTAAGGACACATCAAAGTGAGGCAGGCTCATCTCTCCTCAATTAATCCCCTGTTTAAATGCCGTTCTTTGGCTCCTGTGCCGCGCGCCACACCTTGAGCTTGTGCAGTTACGTGGGCACACAGACATGGTGGAACATGACTCAGGTAGCGCTGGTTTGGGTTTCATGTGAAACAGGACAGGGTTATCAAGAGGTCGAACGAGGACTTGACATAAGACACTTTATGAAGTCTTATGCAACCCCATCGAGTTCAATGTTTCATTATGTACTCCTAAAACTCCACAGACTGAGTTGCAGTGGTCCTGGTCTCTATAAACACTTCTTAGACTCAGGTTGAGCAATGTTTCAAGACTAAGAAGATAATTACAGCTTTCCTCCCAGCAGATGAAGAGATTTTCTGGTTACTCCGCGGCTTTGACATGCGCTTGCGTTTGTAACTATTTGAAACATGTCACGAGTTGAAAGCAATAAGCTCATGATCTACCTGAAGGCTGAAATTACTTCATCATCGACTCTGTAATTAAAACTGAGGTCTCAAAGCTTTGAAAAAATTTAAATAAAAAGGAAGCTCAAGTTTCAAGGATTATGCCACTGTGCCTTTAGGTCTGTTCAACTATGAAAATTCTGGAAAAAAAAAACGTACGTACATAATTAAATAATATTATTTATAATATAGCTTATATCACAGAATTCAGACTTTTTTCTCAAAATTCTGGGTATGCATCTCACAATTTCGACTTTTTGTAAATGTTTTTATTAGTATGTTATGAGAATATGAATTTATATGGAAGCATATGTTTTTAAATAAAAATATAAAAAGTAATTGTGACTTTAATCTCACAGTTCTGACTTTTTTCTTGCAATTGCGAGTTGCAATTCTGAGTTTAGAGTTTATAAATCAAGAGTTTTTTTCCAGGAATTGTGTGAATTGTGAGTTAATTACTTTTTTAAATTGTTTATTCCATGGCAAAAATAAGTTTCCCTAAATTTGAGTAAAAAGTGTCTCTCTGTAAAATTTGCATACTGAGCGGTCTTGCCTTTCTTGCATATTCTTAACAACTTATAGCCACCTTTACCCCATATTATACAATATGGTGTAACCATATTATCAACGTGTTGATTTTTGAGTGCGGCTGATTGAAAACAAGAATATTCTTATTAAAAAAGATATTTTTTCCCCTTCAACCAGATATTTTCAGGAAAAAGCTAATTCAATGTAATGTTATTTATAAGATCTGCCTTTCTTTGATAGATTATTGGTGAATATGAATGCTATTTCACTGAAACCCCATTAAAGAATGTTTGAAACTAAGGTGAACCTGACCCTCCTTTGATCCTGTATCCTCATGCATGTCACCATCTGTGTGCTACAGTGCTAAAACACATCCCAGCCCAGGTGCTCGAGTCAGTATTGTTCTTTCAGTCTGTCCTTCGGCACTAAAATAGAGGTCCCTGGGAAAGCTGAGGGCCATGAAAGACGCCTCTGTGCCGCTCATGGCTGGAGAACACAGAGCTTTAGTCAGCATGGCCGTCAGTCCGTCACTTTCCTCTCTCTGCAATGCCATCTAATCCAGCCTGGACTTCTCAGCACCAGAGGCCTGGGATCCGGCCAGCTCAGAGGGAGATAAAAACGGCCCAGGGTACAGGCTCTCTCTAGGGTGGCTCTTGTTCCACTGTGATCCGGCACAGAGGAGGGGGCATGGGGTGCACTGAGGAGAACCCCTCTGAACCAGAAAGTTAACAGTGGAAAATACAAGTAGCTAAGGAATCAGAGATTAAGGAAGTGAAGACACTAATGTGTTTTTTTTATATTATTATTATGGTCAATAACTTTGAATTAAATTGATTATTTTCACTTAAAATTAAAATAAAATGAAAAATGTAAATTTAAAAAAAAGTTAATTCAAAAGTAAAATACATTTTATTACTTGGAATCTCATAATTATTGTAATTCCAACCTGATGTGAATGAATTTGAATAAGCAACATCACATGCTTAAAATGAAATGATATGGTAATAATAAATCTACTAATGTAGAAATTTCATTTGATACCAATATGTAAAAATATTATTATCATAATATGGTCAATAACTGAATTAACAGCAGATATTATAATTTTATATTAAAATAAAAAAAAATTAAAAAGGTCAATTTAAAGAAAAGTTAATTAAAAAGTAAATAAAAATACATAATAAAATAAAATGTTTTTTTTTTTTATTACTTATACTCATAATTATTGTAATTCCAACCTGATGTGAATTAATTTCAATAAGTAAAAATCACATGCTTAAAATGAAATTATAATATAACTGTAATAAAACATTTTAATAAAATTATGGATTACTATTTAATACTACTGTTCTTCTATTTAATCCCATTTCATAAACATATTGAATTGTTTGTGTTCACAAATTTACATTTACATTTATTCATTTAGCTGACGCTTTTATCCAAAGCGACTTACAATTGCTATACAGGTCCTTTTCAAAAAATTAGCATATTGTGATAAAGTTCATTATTTTCTGTAATGTACTGATAAACATTAGACTTTCATATATTTTAGATTCATTACAACACAACTGAAGTAGTTCAAGCCTTTTATTGTTTTAATATTGATGAATTTGGCATACAGCTCATGAAAACCCAAAATTCCTATCTCAAAAAATTAGCATATCATGAAAAGGTTCTCTAAACGAGCTATTAACCTAATCATCTGAATCAACTAATTAACTCTAAACACCTGCAAAAGATTCCTGAGGCTTTTAAAAACTCCCAGCCTGGTTCATTACTCAAAACCGCAATCATGGGTAAGACTGCCGACCTGACTGCTGTCCAGAAGGCCATCATTGACACCCTCAAGCAAGAGGGTAAGACACAGAAAGAAATTTCTGAACGAATAGGCTGTTCCCAGAGTGCTGTATCAAGGCACCTCAGTGGGAAGTCTGTGGGAAGGAAAAAGTGTGGCAGAAAACGCAGCACAACGAGAAGAGGTGACCGGACCCTGAGGAAGATTGTGGAGAAGGACCGATTCCAGACCTTGGGGGACCTGCGGAAGCAGTGGACTGAGTCTGGAGTAGAAACATCCAGAGCCACCGTGTACAGGCGTGTGCAGGAAATGGGCTACAGGTGCCGCATTCCCCAGGTCAAGCCTACAGAGAAGCAGCACTGGACTGTTGCTCAGTGGTCCAAAGTACTTTTTTTCGGATGAAAGCACATTTTGCATGTCATTCGGAAATCAAGGTGCCAGAGTCTGGAGGAAGACTGGGGAGAGGGAAATGCCAAAATGCCTGAAGTCCAGTGTCAAGTACCCACAGTCAGTGATGCTGGTGTTGGTCCACTGTGTTTTATCAAGGGCAGGGTCAATGCAGCTAGCTATCAGGAGATTTTGGAGCACTTCATGCTTCCATCTGCTGAAAAGCTTTATGGAGATGAAGATTTCATTTTTCAGCACGACCTGGCACCTGCTCACAGTGCCAAAACCACTGGTAAATGGTTTACTGACCATGGTATTACTGTGCTCAATTGGCCTGCCAACTCTCCTGACCTGAACCCCATAGAGAATCTGTGGGATATTGTGAAGAGAAAGTTGAGAGACGCAAGACCCAACACTCTGGATGAGCTTAAGGCCGCTATCGAAGCATCCTGGGCCTCCATAACACCTCAGCAGTGCCACAGGCTGATTGCCTCCATGCCACGCCGCATTGAAGCAGTCATTTCTGCAAAAGGATTCCCGACCAAGTATTGAGTGCATAACTGAACATAATTATTTGAAGGTTGACTTTTTTTTGTATTAAAAACACTTTTCTTTTATTGGTCGGATGAAATATGCTAATTCTTTGAGATAGGAATTTTGGGTTTTCATGAGCTGTATGCCAAAATCATCAATATTAAAACAATAAAAGGCTTGAACTACTTCAGTTGTGTTGTAATGAATCTAAAATATATGAAAGTCTAATGTTTATCAGTACATTACAGAAAATAATGAACTTTATCACAATATGTTAATTTTTTGAAAAGGACCTGTATATGTCAGAGGTCGCACGCCTCTGGAGCAACTAGGGGTTAAGTGTCTTGCTCAGGGACACAATGGTGTCTTACAGTGGATTCGAACCCGGGTCTCTCACACCAAAGGCATGTGTCTTATCCACTGCGCCATCACCACCCCTAACACCCCTAAATTTATGCCATACTAGCTACTACGGCTATATTCATGGCAAGAAACAAGTGAAGAAAAAAAATTGAAAATTAAATAAACTATATATGAACTGATATAAGACTGAAATGATAATGATATGGTAATAAATCTACTAATGTAGAAATTTCAGTTAATACCAATATGTAAAAATTACTATAATTATTATTTTAATATGATTAATAACTGAATTAACAGCAGATATAATAATTGTATCATTTTATATTAAAATAAAAAAAAAAATATATATATATATATTTTTTTTTAATATATTATTATTACTTGGAAACTCATAATTATCGTGATTCCAACCTGATGTGAATGCGTTTCAAAAAGTAAAATCACATGCTTAAAATGAAATTATAATATAACTGTAAAAAACATTTTGGATCACTATTTAACAGTATTGCTAACAATTTCATACACATATGGATTTGTTTGTTTGTTTCTATCTATCTATCTTTCTGTCTGTCTTTCTTTTTTTTGCTATCCCAGGGTTGGGAAACTTTTCATCCATATATCGTCTTCACTTACCCAATAGTAATCTATTCTTATTTTCTATCATTGCTGTGATATAAATAGCCTCTTGGCAATTGTTTATTGTAGGTTAATACATTCTGACATTACTGGGGCACTTTTTGTGATAACATGCACTGATGAATCATTTGTATAACACCAGGAACATGTACTCTGAAAGCAAACAAGGCCAATCTGGACCCTTTATGTTGACTCTTTAAGGGACAAAGACACGGCAGTGACTGAACTGAGACTTTTTTCTTACCTTCCACCATCAGCATGGGCTCCTTCCCTCCCCCATGAGCCAGCATCTCTCTACGGTAACGCTCTCCGGTTTCCCTGCAGCAACGTGAGCAGACATCATTCTCACAATCCAAGCACATAAACCCTTATGTTCCCTCTCTACCTGCCTGACATGTCCAAAACTGTCCAAACAAAAGAAAGTGCTAAAGAACAAAACCACAGCAGAGTAGTTAAGATATCCTGGTATTTTTAAAGACCCTATGAAATGAAAACAGGAGTTTTGTGGTTTTCAGTCGGTGCCTGTTAGCTTTGAGGATATCTTTATATTAGTCCACTTTTAGCAGACATACACATTTAAACTGTACGGGTTATCTGTTCTGGGTGAAAAGAAACAAATATATCAAGTAATTTAATTCGGTACACTAATACACTAATTCATTAGATGAATGAACAAACTGTCATAAAACTTGAATTCTTTTAAGTTTGGTCTCTTTTTAATGAAGACATTTGGCAGATTATTGCTGAAGTGAAAAAAGAAGAAACTGAAAAACAAAGTTATAAGTTTAAATTTATATTAGGGAAATGCCCAAAAGTACTATTTTTAAATATGCAACATATTTTCACTCTAAAAATTCAATAAAATCAAAGCCATAAATCTCAAGTTATGTTCCAAATTTGAAGTTGATATCTCAAAAAATGAGCTTTCAGTAAGATTTTGTTCTGAGTGCAGTACCAAATGTATCCATTAGATGAAATTTGCTTTCCATTCGTTTCCAACGTGGTCATGTTTGACTGTGAACAGTACAAGCATATTACAAAGCTATGTTAAAAGCACATCTTTTAAAGACGAATGAGGAGTTGTTGTGATGCAGCCAGATTTATTTATTTTAGATCGTGTCCATGTTGTTATGCGATTTGTGTTTTTCTTACTGGTGACTTTTTTTTTTTTTTGTGATATTGTGAAGCTATTTGGGCAACTTGGTGTTAAATAAATAAACAAGAACAAGAACAGTACAAGCAAGATTATTTTCTTCTGGACCATTTAACCGTTTCGAATCATGTCCATGATTTTTTTTTTTTTTTTTTTTTCTGGTGTGTTCACAAAGCAAGTGTTGAAAACTTTGCCCAAGTTTCGTACCTTTCCAAAGAAGTAAAAAAACAACAAAAACTACAACAAACAACAAACAGTTAAATTTTTTGGTAAAAAAATGACCAAACAACTCCAGACGGTAAGGAGGGAAAAACAGAAAAAAACAATGTTGTGGCTTTACAACTAATACATGTGTCTTTCACAAACCTGTTGAGAGGGTCTTTATAGAAACACTGCTTCCACACCATGGAGGCCACCGCCCGTGACATCAGGTACGAGTAGTACTTCGCCCCATAGCCGACAAGATGACTGAACCTCAGCTGCCAGGCCTGCAGAGACAGGTGCAGGTGAACTAATCACAAGCTGCCATAGGAATATTCCTGTTACATCTCTGTAAACGCTTGCCAAGTTATTTTCTAACCTGGAAACATGCCGATGCTAACAACATTCAATATCTCAGCTGCAACTGTGACTCTTTAAATGGAAGAGTCAAGTTATTGCCACACAATGCCTTCGGAACCATATTCATCACAAAATATTTACATTCCCAGAGCACAAATGGTGCAATCCTATTCCCATGACTACTTTACTCTGAGCTAAATGAAAGAGAGTGATAATGTTTTGGGTGGGTGCAAGTTAGGGAAGTATTTTGCTATTTAAACACAGGCTCGACTTGTGTTGAAAGAGCGCAGTAGTTCAAACACATCGCTGAGGGATGGAGACGTGCTTAGACACCCGCTGTTACCATTATCCCTGCAGGAAATGAACCGAACAGACTATGCTTGATATGACAGTAAATAGGGGCAACAAACCTGTAGTTATATGATAATATCAATTTATAGCTACTGCTAATCTAACTGGGTGTCTGGGTTCATAAAGTCAGCAAGTAAGATGGTCGGATTGTGTCTGGTTTTGGATACACTGAACGAAGAAAGGCATTCTTCATCACTGTCATTACAGGTGTGATGAAGCCACTGAATGTCAAGTGGAAGCCATTCAAATCTACAATACTTTTAACTGTAGTTTCTGTTCTGTGGATCTCACATGCAATCTTGACACAGCCCAGGTGCTCATGCAGGACACGCATACCTGAATTTGACTAAATTTAAGGCAATCTCAAACCCCCATCCCCTAAAATCATGTGTCTCTCTCTACCTTATCCGATGAATAAAACACAAAACACACAAGTATAAATATTTACATTTTCATATCAATGTTATTTTAATATAAAACAACCCCCCCCCCCCACAACAAACCAAACTAAGAAACAGAACAACAAAAAGAGAAGAAAAAGAAAAATCAAGAAACCAAACAAAACAAACAAACAAAACTAAAACAATCAAATCAGCCAAGTGACAAACCAAACAAAATAAACAAAAATGTACCAAACAAACAAAACAAATAAACCAACAAAAACGAACCAAGAAACTAATCAAAACAAACCAATTAAGGAAATAAAACAGCACAACAAGAAACAAAGAAAACATAAATCAGGAAACAAAGGAAGAAATAAACAAAACCAATCAAGGTATCAAATCAAACCAAATCAAGAAACAAAGTAACAAAAACAAATATAAACCATACAGACAAAACAAACCAACAAAATATGAAACAAAAAAATCTAATAAACCAACAAAAACAACAAAGCATGAAGCAAACTAAATAAAAAACATCAAGAAACAATGCAAGAAAAAAAGAAAGAAAAAAAACAAGACAGACAAATCAAGAAACAAAGAAAGCAAGAACCAAACAAATTAGGGCTGCACGATAAATCGCATGCGATGATCATGCGCATCTCGTCAGTAAAGCCGGTTCTGTGATTGATAGTAAATCTCCATCACATTTACTACACAGAGCCGTAGTTCACTGACAAGCTACGCAATTTCACGTTCATAATCGAATGTGATTCATCTGCGATTATGAACGTGATATTGCGTAGCTTGTCAGCGATCTACGGCTCTGTGTATTAAATGCCGCTCCATCTGAAAGCACGTGATGGAGATTTACTATCAATCACAGAACCGGCTTTACTGACGAGATGCGCATGATCGTCGCATGCGATTTATCGTGCAGCCCTAGTTGGTTTGGTTCAAAAATAAACAAAACAAATAATCCAACAAAACAAAGCATGAAACAAATAAAGCAAAAAACAATATAAGAAACAAAGAAAAAACAAACAAAAAAATAAACCAAGAAACAAACAAAACCAAGCTCAATTAATTGGCTATATACCATTGAGGGCATTTGCTCCTCTCGCAGGGCTACTGTACCATTGAAAGGGCAATTGAATTTTACAGATACACGTGTTACATATCTATGTACTTTTGTAGGCACATTATAAAAGCATTGCTATCATGCTACAGGATATTAAGGACTCTGCAGACATCTGGCTCTAATGATTACTAAGGGATATTCTGCTCTGATGCAGAATGTGCGCGTTAAGTGTTCCTCTGCAAAGTTGTTGAAGAGAGCCAGGGTTGTGTAAACAGCACTATGAGAGACACATTATGGTTGGAGAAGGTGAAACTGCTGTATAATACAGAGTTAAGCCCCAGAGTATCAGCAAGACATAACCCATATGGCCCCTAATGACTTCAGTAAGCTCAAATGCACTCCTGTAGGGATGTAACATCTGAAAGCTAAACATTAGTAAAGCAGAGCAGCTACTTGACTATCAACACTCGTCTAAAATCTGTATTTGGTTATGGAAAGATTTTCCCTGCAGATTGGTCCTGTCAGGCTGCTGGCCATAAGATACTTTAAGTGTACGCTTATAAGAATTTCACATTCACAGAATTTTACATAAAGGCCTTAAACGAATAAATCTAACGTGGTATTACCATGCTTTTTGGACTTGCTCTTCACACCCCATTGTGTGTCTCAGCGGCCAGAGGAATGTAACGCTGTGTGCTAATGTTCCCAAATATTAGCAACAGGACAAGAACTTCCATCTGGTCCATGTTTCTAACAGCTGACTCTATCTTCCAGAACACTATTAATGCCCTAGTATAACGAATCAACGTCAACAAAAGTCAAACAACTGTAAATTCAGCTCTCTCTGTGAATCATTAACCATCTCCATCATTGGCCACAATCTTTATTAGTGGTCAGGCATCACTATTAGTACTCATATTAGGGGTAGTGATTTGAACAAACCCCAATATGAAACTCCAGTGCCTGTGCCATTTGTGTTACGACATAAATGAAATAAACCTCAAATTGCAGGGCTTGTTGAGGAAAGGGATGGCATTTTTGTAAAGCAATAAGACTTCCCCCAGGCAAAATGTATACTTTTTTTTTTTTTTTACTTTATATTAATCAAAAAATTTTGAAAAAAATGTGTCATGATTTTCAAAAAAATATTAGGCAGCACAACTGTTTTTAACACTGTTAAAAAATAAGAATGTTTCTTGAGCAGCCAATCAGCATATTAGTATGATTTCTGAAAGACCATGTGAGACTGAAGACTGGAGTAATGGAAATTCATCACAAATGACAAAATATATTAAAATATAAAACAGTAATTTCACAATATTACAGTTTGTACTGGATTTGATTGATGCTGCCTTGAGCCTAAGAGACTCATTCTGAAAACATTAAAGGGGTCATGAACTGCCTCTGAGCCGAGAGTCATTCTCAGGACTTTCTATAATTCATTTGTTGAACGTTTCCTGTCCTTTTCCTTTATTTGTTGGTTTTCCTTATTGTCTACAAAGAACAAAAATCGTTTGGAAGGTATTGTTAATATGTGCTCCAAAACTTTAAGTGTTTCCTTGCGAAGTCTTACATTTTATTATGAACAGCAAGTGATGAGGATGGCACATAAAGTAATAGGAGACTGCACACACCCTTTGAATTATTATTTTGAGTGGATGCCCCTTGGGCGACGTTTAAGGTCAATTAGATGTTCCACAAATCGGTACAAATTTACTTTTGTGCCTGAAGCAGTACGTTTATGTAATAAATTTAGTTGATTTATTATTAAAGTTATTTATTTTATAATTGTATTTGGTGTAGTTTGAGTATTTGTATGTGTTGTATATGCTCTAAAACTAAACTTTTTTTTATTATTATTTTGTACTGTTCTCTGAGGTCGAGTTATAATGTTATCAAGATGTTTACATCAAAAACCATCATATTGTAGAAGTAATAGGCTATTTTCTGTCCTGTTTTTAATCCCCCTCATCAGAACACTCTGATTGAATAGGTGTGGCGGATCGAAGCAAACGCCCACTGCTATGATTGGCTAATAGTTGTGTGTTTGACAGCGACATTCCTCATAGATGGATACTGTGATTTAGGTCAAAAACACATAAATAACTCAATACATATCAAAAGATCTGTAAGAAGAGACAAAGCAATAGTGACCACATAATGGAAACAGTTACTCACACTTGTTGCGACATTACGGTCCGATCCAATATAGTCGGTACAGCACTGTCTATTAATTTCAATCTTTTTGAAAATCCTGTGTCGAATTGTGCCTTTTTTGTAAACAAATCCGCGGTTAAATAAAGTGAACAAAGGACCAATTTCTCACTGATGCTGACTGGATCTTCATTAACAATAAAGTTCACTCACTCTTTCCTAACACTGAGATCAGAAGGAAAGCAACAAACACTGTTTTTCCACAGTTTGGCACTGCACAGTGTCTTGTTGTCTTCAGAGCCATCTTTATCGTTTGGTTTCTTCGTAGACCTGTGTGTTCGCCTCTCTCGTAAACACTACGGCCTGGTTTCATAGACAGTGATTAGGCCATAGTTCAATTAGGACATTTAAGTAATTTTCATAAACATTCCTTAGAAAAAAGCATTACTGGTGTGCATCTTAAGACAAAACAAAGGCACTGACATGTTTTAAGATCAGTCAGTGCAAGTTTCCTTCAGTTGAAACAGCTCAGATTAACATTTTAGTCTAGGACTAGGCTTACCGGGGGTACTTGTGCGAATCGGTGGGCGGGGCTAAACAGGCAGCGATGTCGAAGCAAGCATTGCTTTAAAGTTGTGGAGGTGGTGCTTATCCACACTATTCAGGGCTCCAGACAAAAAAATCGAGTAAGGAGCCATTGGCTCCTATAAAAGAAAAACTTAGGCGCCAAATTATTGTTTTAGGTGCCACAGAATAAAAGTGGTTTATTTTATTATTATCATTTTATTTTTCCCCCCTATTTTAACATTTCAATCATTTTTGATTGATTGTCACGTCTTTCACACATTCAGTCTGTTTTTCTTCATTAGTAAAATGCAATTTTATAGGAGGAGTTGAATCATGTACAACAGAATAAGTAAAAATATTAATATGCAACAGCGCATGAATATAGCAAAACGCTCCTCTTTATAGTTATTTTTCTAGCTGATTGATGAGTTTATGGACACTGAGTGGTTATTCTGAGGTAAATGTATTACAATGCAATGTTTACAAGCTTTATACATTTCCTCAGTTTGAAACACTGAATGAGCTTTTACATAAAACAGTTGTAGCCTACTATAGGCTTTCTTATTGCCTACCTTTTGATCATGTTCATTTCATACTATAGTAGTAAATCGAAATATATAATGGGTTCACTTGCTGCTTTAACTGAGGAGCTAAAGAGATCGCGCCTGCGCATTAAGTGCGATACTCTCCGCTCGCGCGATCCGGACGCATACACGAACCGTGTGGACGCGGGGTACTGGTGTTTATATTACCCAAAGTGTGCGCTTGTGGTCCGCATTAAAGAGCACCCAAACCGCATCATTTGAATTTCGTAGCATTTTAAAGCTGATACTTTGTTTATTAAAAAGTAAGACAGCACAAAGCTTTTTGCGATTACTGGATGGCAAGTGCGCTTCAAATAACAGGAAGTCCATGCATTAACAGAACACAGCATATAGACTAAGATCTCGATAAGAAGATCGACCGGACAAGTGTAAATGCATCTGGTTGTTGAAACCACATATGGTAATTTTACTCCTCCCATAATATTAAAATAATAGACGTGTGAGAGCGTTTTATAGGCTATATGGCATGTTATAGTCAGATATGACAGCGCAATGCAACAAGCATCACCGCGGATGAGTAGCGGAGTATTTCTTCAGCAAGCGACGCGCAAACTGAATGAACCTGAAAGTAAGCCGCAGACGCTCAACACACAATCTTCTTCATTAAAAGTAGCGAGACTAGCCTATCTTTCCAGTGCTGATGCCGCGCGCTCTCTTGTTGCGGTCTGTGATATTGAAATTAGCTGATAATTAATAAAATTATCCATTGCTTTCATTGACGTGAACTCCTTTATATTTGCATATGAAGCGGGAATTGAAGAACGGATTTATATCCGTTTTGCGAAGACACATTTATGTGGCCAAGTGTAAATGGGGAAACGTTTTAACAAATCATATAGATATCCGATCAGAGAAAATGCATGAAGTGACCAGGTGTAAACAGGGCCTTTCAGGTCTCTCTCACTGCGTTCAGCAGACTGTGTGCGGCAGAGACGAGGACGGTTTGAAACTCTTTTCAGTAAAACTTTGATGCGCATCGTCTTATGTAAGTTTAATACGTGAACATAACAAAAGATGTGAGCGCAAAACAATCGGGAAAAAAGTCCTTTCATGCAAATTATATAGTCGCCAGTGGCGACCTCAGCAAAAACTTCACTCGCAAATTAATATTTTTGGTCGCAAATGCAACCATTTTAGTCGCAGTTTGGAGCCCTGCTATTACATCACAGAGTAGAACATTCCAAGGTTGAGTTACAGGATGTTTTTGAGTACAATGACCTCGTATATGTCAAACGATCAAAGGATATTTTGGTTTCTCGGTTCATGACCCCTTTAAAAAAAAAAAAAAAAAAAACTTTTAAAGGTTAGTGTACACTGGAAGGAGGAATCAATAAAAATGTTCCCATGTATGTCATGAAAAAACTGCCAGGTAAAAATCTGGTTTTATATCTTTACTGCAACAAAATTATGTCAAAACAGCTGTCATTCTTCAACAGAGTTGCATGCGGAGGGTTTTACGGCCATATGTGGGCTGAGGAAAGCTTTCAGTTGTTCTTTAATAGTCACTAAAACATGCATCCTACAGGAACGAAAGACACACGCATACTCTTAGCTGCGTTCCCGTGAGAGGCAGTAATAATGGATAAAAAGGGGGAAGCTGGGTGATTTAGAGGATGGTAAAGACATTATGGCTGAAGCAATTAAAGAGAGAAGGGAATATTTAGAGTTGGGGGGGGAGGCTTGATTCCCGGTGGCTCCAGATAATTACAGGCCAGGATGAATGGTTTATGAAGGCCATTCTGAAATAAAATATGTGTTTTAGATCACTCTAGCTCTCAGGCGGCCATCGCTACAGCTGCCGAAGAGCTGAGTAAAGCATTTCAAACTATGTTTTCCCTTCCAAAAAGACTCTGAAAGAAGAGTTTCAAATATTTCCCCCAGGGAGTGCTTCTTCAAAGTATATCTCTGCTTTGTTATTGCAGAAAAGGCCCCCGAAAAGGGCCGGAGAGCGGAGAAAAGCATTTTAATCCGTTAACCGCGCAGTGTCTGTGAAAGATGTAGAAAACCAGACGGCAGGAAAGGGGCCAAAACTAAACTACCTTGGTGTGTTGATATGTTTTTGTTCTTCAGAAGCAGGAGTATAAGATGTTATTAAGGATTAGTCAAGGAACGATTCCCAAACATTCATTAACTTCAATAACGGCAATGGATCACTTCATTTCAGGGCAACAGACCACCTACATATGGGGAGATGTGCTTTTTGTGAAACACTGATTTCTAGGAAGCCTTTAATAACTAGCAAATAATTAAACGTTATACTTAAGACCATGCATCATTTCTAAGAAAAGATTTCCTATATCTTATACATTTTTGTAGTTAAAAAACTAATTATTGAATTTAAATGAAACACACTTACTGTGTTGGTGACATATGGCAGGCCATAATACTTCTTCTGCATGTCTATCATGATATCTGTCATTGGTCGATTTTGTGGTTTTCCATGATAAACTTGATCCAGGATTGCATAGAAAACCTAAAGAGAACCATTTACAGAATCCTCGAGTTTAGAACAAACCATTTATGAGTCAAACATTTATGTTACATTATATTGTTTAATATTAGCTTTTTTTAATTTGGGAAGCCGAAAATAGCAGAGCATATTTTTTACCAAAGCAATTCTTCCTATCAGTATTTATAAATGTTATTTTTTTAAAGTACATAATTATTATCTAAATTGTTTAAAATTCATTAAATTCATTAATTAAAATGTTTTAATTACTAATTTTACAACCTACATTCAAGCTTCACTGTGAATATTCAAAAAAAAAAAATAATAATATTGGACATAACATCAATTATAGGCCCTTATTAAAATGTCAATATCATTATTGTTTATGATCAATATCAGCTAATTTTTCTATATCAATGCACACTTAAGGTACAGCCCTGCAAATTAATTTTAAAAAGAATAGTTCTCTCTCTCTTATGAAGTTATTTGTGTTATATTTTATATTCCAAAAACGTGATGTGGTTGAATGAGAAGATCTGGTACCTGAAGTTGAGTGTCAGCTGCACCACAGACCTTTTTGGACTCACAAAGTCGGGCCACCATGCTTTGCGGCAAAGGCTGTGAGAAATTATATAGATGCAAACTATAAATACACATAAAATATTAATTTATGAACTGCTCATCCAAAAATAAACACAAAAGTTAATTCAGAAGATTTGGGCACATCATTTATGAATCATATATACTACATTTATGGTACGTCTGCAAAATGAGTTTTGCAATAATGATCCAACTGATCATGACTAACATGAACATTCTAGTGCAGTGTGCAGTGTACCTGTCCAGTCTGATAGTGGCGAGCGAACTGACTGATCACACGATAGTCTGTGGCAAAATATTCCATTAGAATAGAAGGTACCTCTGCAAAATCAGTGGCACACCTTGTTCCTACAGAGAGAAATAATAATCACTGTGATCATGATGTTCCAGGTACATTTTAAAGCTGAAGACCAGAACAAAATTAGCTGATTTTAGTAGTAATCATATCGTACCTGTCACATGTTGGTAGCGGGTGCGTCCCAGCATGGAGTGCATGGCATGGCCCATCTCATGGAAGAGATTTTCCATCATGCCCGGGCTGAGCAATGTGGAAGTAGACCGTGTGGGGTGAGGCAGGTTCAGCATCAAGACCACCATCGGCAGCTGATACTGTCCATCTTCTAGCTGCCTCCCACCTCGAATGGTGAAGTGGCAGTCCTGAGTGACACACGAAAGAAACTGGACTGATCAACACTGATTGACTGCAATTAAAAAAAAAATTAATTCCAGAACAGATCAATTTTATTCCTTCAATTAATCAATTAATCAGTCTATTATAGCCTACAATTATAGGCCTATAGCCTAATAAAATTGTTTACACTTCAGTCATCAATGAAACTTAAGGTCAGCTTATTTTAAGCGCCGACTTTCAAAAACAATCTGTTCAACACAAAATACGTTTCTCATAGTTTTCAATATGTTCGGGCCACAAGAGAAATATTAAGGAAATAAATAAAACTGTTTTATACCACATATTAAGTAGGAGATTCGTTTCTCGTCATCTCTGAATATGCGCCGTTAACGTTGTCAAATGCCAAAAACGCTATCAGTTTTTGTTTTCACTTTCATGTCGAAAGATGTTCACCGGCGGCATCAGAGTATGTGAGCGGAGCGCGGTGTGATTTTTATTGGAGGGAGGAGCGGATTTTTTAAAAGTTGGAGTGTTGTGGTTTTCACTCGCTCCAAGAGCGATGCATGCCAACGACCCGTAAAATAACTGCATATTTAGCAAAATTTGCATGTTAAACATATGTAGCTTGCGTGATAGAGAAGGTTCACTCAAATCAGGAAGAACGTGAAGGACGGCAATGGACATGGAATAGGCTAGTTCAAGGAATTTGTTTGTTCCTTCTAGATACAGAATATTTATAAGTAAAAGCATAATTTAAACAGGTACAACACTTATTCACACGCAATCGCTCTCTCAATAATGCATTCAAACAAATGTGATCTTACAGTGCTACTTCATCTGTATCCGATTTCGAATGAGCCAAAATCTGCAAGAAATGCAGCGATTCCTAGGTAAAATAATTGACGAAAACGTACTGTTATTTTATCACAAACTAAATTTGCACTGCAAAAAGCAACAATTGTACCTTTTAATGCTGACAACTATGTTATTAGCTTGGCATGTGGTAGGAAAAAAGTTTGCACAGTGTTCCAATAAAACGCTCCAGTTATTTTATTTATTTCATTTTTCTTTTAATATACGTTATGAACAGAACTATGATATTTCAAACATACTGAGATACTTTAGATGCTGAGCGAAGACGGAGTGGTGTTTCTAATATCAGTGAGCAGGAGCGATTATTATGCTCGGAGCGCCGAGGGGAAATTGTTCTGACCGGCATTAAATCTTGCACAAACTTTGCACATTGCTTGTGTGATATCCACTGACTCGCCTTCACAGTTTAAGACAGAAATATTTCCAATATTGCTAACCCCAACCGCCCCACCCCCACCCACGGACCGGGAGGGGGCCTCTGACTTGCGGTTCGCGGGGGGCCCCGCAGATTTGTGCTACGCCACTGTACATTACTGACACTCTATCCTCCAATTTGATAGTTAAGTGCACAATCTGTATTGTTAAAAGCGCTATATAAATAAAGGTGACTTGACTTAATGAATCACTGTTTCTGAACAAATTGATTGAGTAAATGATTCAAAGACTCACTCAAATAGATAGTAGCTTGTTTCTTTCCTTAATGAATCAATGTATTTGAATAAATTGTTTGAGTGAATTATTGTATAATGTTGTATAACAAATACTAATTTGAGTTGGAAAAACTAAATGACACTATAAGTATGTAGATGGCTACATACATACATAGAGTGCTTCTTTACCTGGTGAGGTTTGTCTGGTCTGTAGAAGAAGTCACAGTAGATATATCCCAGCAGTCCCTCTGTTTCATGCACCACAGCCTGAAGGAACAATTCAAAATGTCAAGTGACATTAGAAATGAAGCTGGCTTGACCTGAAGATGAGCTCTCATTTAAGCCCACTGGGTTTGATAATGGAACACAGAAGTGTGATCTCACCAGCTTGCGCACATCTTCACTCCAGACCTCCCCCGCACTGGGCTGCTCAGCCAGCAGTGATACACCATACAGCTGTGTGAAAAGACCATTCAGACCATCCATACACGCTCCCAGCGAGAAGTACGGACTGTACAGACTTGGCTCTATGTTGAATCTGCCGAAACAAAACACAACAGTCCAGCATGCCATGCTAATAAAGGCTGAACTTCAATGAACAAATTTTACTCACCGAGAGCACAGACTACAAAAGCTCAATTTTGAGAATGTGAAAATAAGCACAGAAATCTAGTATCGCAAAGTTTTAAAGTCTCAAAAAATATAATAATAATAATAACAACAACAACATGACAAGAATTGTAGTCAGTAACGTAATCCATTATATTACACATTTTAGGTAATATAATCAGATTACTTTTAGATTACTTTTGACCTAACTCGTTAATCACATTAATTTAAACAGGATAATCTTGTACCATAATGATGTAAATATACAAAGAGTGAGAAAATATATTCCTTTCATTAACAACATGAAGTGCATTAAACATTATATTACATCAAGGTTTCCCAAACTGGGGTTCGTAAAGGAACTGCAGGGGTTTGTGAGTTTAATGAAAGGCAAACATGTGATTAAATCAGAAAAAATTAAAATAAATAATTTTAAAATAACAATCAAGAAGAAATATTTTATGTTTACCTGCATGCCGTATAACCATTAACCAGTGTCAGAGAACCACGAACATGCAAATGTGATACTTAATTATTAAAATATTTATTTTAAAATCTCAGGGGTACTTAGAGGGGTCATTATGATTTCACCTTTTTAACTTTAGTTAGTATGTAATGTTGCTGTTTGAGCATAAACAACATCTGCAAAGTTACGATGCTCAAAGTTCAATGCAAAGGGAGATATTTTCTTTTACAGAATGGAAGATTGACCACTCTTTAAAGTTAATATACTAGGTGAAAGAGGTTCAGATGACAAAAAGTTTGAGAATGTCTGCAAATAAGAAATAATGAGAATTTGTGCATTTTAATGAGTTTGAAAGACAAAAGCCTTTCATCAATACATAATACATGGTTAAATAACCTACCGAGTGATAATTCAAATAAAAATGAATGTTCATCAATAGTTGATCCCATGTTGAAACCCTTCTTAAACCCAAAATGATTTTTGTAAATCCACTGGTCATGCTGTGTCGCCACCTGACTAATGACTGTCTCTGTGTGAATGTCCACAAAACTTTCTGTTAAAAATAGACCTTTTTTTTTATCCAGATGGATTCCACTTATCTCGAAGTCAAACATAAACAGTTCAGCCACTCTTCTGCATGAATAAAACAAAATAAGAAAAATAATATTAAAGCATTCTTTTTTTCAAAGAAATATATACTATGCCAGCGTGTGTGTGTATATGTATATATATATGTATATATATATATATATATATATATATATATATATATATATATATATATATATATATATATACACACACACATACACACACACACCTGTTCAAAAGTTTTGGATCCGTTAGGTTAGTTTTTTAAAAAACTCTCTTATGCTCATCCAGGTATTTATTTTATTTGATTAAAACCGTAGAAAGAATTTTTTTATTTTTTTTTATTTTAATATACGTTAAAATATAATTTATTTCTGTGTTGGCAAAGCTGAACTTTCAGCATCAGTCTTCAGTGTCACATGATCCTTCAGAAATCATTCTCATATGCTGATTTATTATCAAAGCTGGAAACAGTTGTGCTGCTCATTATTTTTTAGAACCTGTGATGCTTTTTTCAGGATTCTTTGATGAATAAAAAGTTCAAAAGAACAGCATTCATTTGAATTAGAATATTAGAATTAGAAATTAATACACCCTTTCTGAATAAATGTAATAAATTAAAAAAATTATCTTACAGCACAAACTTATTTTAGAAAATTTTTTGACGTAAGAAAATGAATCTGTCTCATGCTTTTCTCAGATCTCTTACCTTTCTGCCCGTATCACACCACTGAAATATGGATGGTCCCATGGCATTAGCTCCTACAGAGAAAGATTTCATTCCGGTTCATTCTAGAGCAATGGACAATTTCTCACTTAAATTAGCAGGTATTAGAAAGTTTCTAACATTTTTCAACATGATACAATAATCAGATGATATGAAAATCCAAATATCATAAATATTTAAGTTCTTACAGGATTTCTGGGATTGAGTTTTGTCTTCATTTCCCTCATCATTTCAAAATCCTTCTGCGTCCTAAAGTTTACAAAAATATCTGTTCATATATTATATAACATACATAAACATTACAATTTATATGATATGTACTCTATATATAGTTATTTTTTATTTACATATAATTATCAGTCCAAGCCACCAATACAATAGTGTAGGTTCTCTATTATTTCCACAATGGCACATATAAGGTAGTTGACAGTGACACCTAGTGGCATCTGCTAGAATAAGACTCTAAAAAATAGTGCAGGAGATTAATTAATTTTACACCTTCTTAAAATAAAATTTGAACTCTTGCACATATATTTATTATTATGTACCGGCGCCTTAAAGCAATTAACAATGTATTGAAGAGGGAACACTCAACCTGTCTGAGAGCTTGTCTGTGATCTGCTGTAAAAAACTCATAACTGCCTCTGTGGAGAAACAGACCTTATATATAACATAATATAATACAGTACATTATTTATACGATATTAAATAATTGTTATTCTTGTAGTTCTGTCTGGTGTAGCTAGTGGTAAAAAAAAAACAACACATTTCAAGTTTAAAGGTAGAAAATGAAAATGAGTAAACTTAAAAAACAAAACAAAATGAGAGACTCAGAAACATAAAGTCTACCTGGGCTTTTGGCCATGGTTCCTTTTAATGCTCTGTGTGCGTAAGATTCATAACCAACCAAGCGAGCCAGTTTATCTCTACAGGACAGCAGTTCCTCAAGTATGTGCACCACATTTGCATTCGGGTAGAGGAAAACTTTGTACGCAACTTCCCTGACCTAAAAAAAAACACAATTAAGCAACCTTAAAATTTACACCAATCTAATTTCAATCAATCTTTATGCAACTTCATTTAAACAGTCTGTGATAATTAAGAAAAGTGATCTACCAGATCATCAGGTGCATCTGCATTTAGGCCTCCGATCTGAATGTATTTCCCATCTTTAGTGAAGTGCTGGTGAATGTGCTCAGGAATAGCTCTCTTCTCTATTCTGTTGGGCGTGTGGCAGCTCATTAGAAACTGATTGCTCAGATCCAGCAGCTTCACATTCAAGTTCACAGCCTCTTTCCTCTGTTAAAAAGAAACATCATTCATGAGATGCATAGCTGTGCCTTACACTGAAATCAGTCAAAAAACTATAAAAATGGTTCAAAATAGACCTTTTTTTTATCCAGATGGATTCCACTTATCTCGAAGTCAAACATAAACAGTTCAGCCACTCTTCTGCATGAATAAAACAAAATAGTCAAATATTAAAAAAAAAATATTAAAGCATTCTTTTTTTCAAAGAAATATATACTATGCCAGCGTTCAGACCTTGTATTCAAGCAATGACAAATAAATAAATGGCATTGAATGGCATAGTGACTGTAGCACAACATCTGCATCGCTATCATGGCTAATTTATATATTCAAATAAAACTGAAGGTTTGATTTATACCTTGTTTCTGGGTCCAGTTTGGAAACAATCTCATCATTATCCAGCAGGTCCGTCAAGCTCTTAGACAATTCAACATTGGTATTGAGCCTGCAGGACAGATTGAAAACCATAAAGATCTCAGAAAAAAATAGAAAAAGAAGTGGATATAAATTCAAGGCCCACCTCTCCACCATAGTGCCGATGCTTATGCAAGTCCTTTCTGCAGCTTCTCGGTATGACGGGTCTGGATGTGCCACTTTAATAAAGTCTGCCTACAAAGAAACAAAGAAATTATAAACACATTAAATAAATATCATATATAACAAATAAAATATATACATATAAAAAGAAGGATATTTGATGTGTTTTATGATATATACATTTTTACTCAGTCAAAAATTTTTATTAATGTTTTTGAAAGAAGTCTGAATAGATTTATTGATTCAAATACAGTTATTTATGTTAAAATAACTGTTTATTATTTGAATATATTTTAAAATGTAATTAGATAATTTAGAAATCATTCTAATATGATGATTTTGTGCTCAAGAAACTGTTTATTTTTTATAAATTATTGATTCATTAAGCAAGGTTAAAAAGTTAAATTGATCAAAAGTGACAGCAAAGCCATTTGTAATATTATAAATTAATTCTAATTCAAATAAATGCTTCTCATGTTAACTTTCTATTTATCAAAGAATGCTGAAAAATCCACAAAAATATTAGGCAGCACAACATTATTCATTTCATATTTGCTATTACAGGAATAAATATCTTAAAATATACTCAAATAGAAAACAGTTCTTTTAAATTGTAATAATAATTCATAATATTACTGTTTTGTACTTTTGATTAAATAAATTCAGCTTTGGCGAGCTTAAGAGACTAACTAACTAAATAAATAAATTAATCAATAATATATTTATATCAACCGTGTTTACCATGTCTGCCACTCTGCACAGGCTGTCTGAGAGTTTGTCAAATATCTCCACAGTCTGGACTCCTGGAGGGCAGCGACAGGCCTTCTCCACCAGCTGCTGGGTCTCCTGCAGGGCTCTGTCCTGGACCACCTCAAAGCCCTCCACAGAGATGAGCTCTGGGACACCGAACAACCCCTAGCAGACACACATGTAGTTTACTCTGTTAAAAGACTATCAGCAATTCAAATTAGACAGATACGTACCACATTTTGCTGGAAGAGGTGTAGTCTGGTCTGGGCTTTGGCATTGAAAGCAGCTCCTACAGGTGACCAGGTGGTGACTGACCTGCAGACCCGCGCTGCTGTCCCGTGCCTGAGCAAACACACCAGGGGTCTGTACACTGACATGACCGAGTAAACATATACGACTCGACCACTAAACAGTCAACAAAACCGACTAAACTACCTAGACCGAACAAACAGAGCAGCACTGCAGTCAAACACAACTTTACGGAGTTTTAAGAAAAGTGGCATGGCATTCTCCTTCCAATGACAGTAACGTTATACACATAGATTTTACAGCAGCACTTTCGACACGGAAATAAATTCGTGAGAATTTCTAAAAACACATTTCACTCTTTAGGAAAGCTAAACTATGTTTAATTAAAATAATACAGTTAATAAAATTATTTACAAGATGTTACGGTGAGTTTTAATTGAAACCATCTCTGGTTTAAATCGAAAGTGAATATGAGCGAATTGTCTTGGTTTTTCAAAATAAAGGTTCAGATGTTATGTGAATTATATTATTTAGCGAGAGTTCTGCATAGCCTCCTGAGACCCCCCCCCCCCCCCCCCCCCTCCAAAAAAGCTTTGTGAATTTAGTATTTTTTTCATGTCATTACATTGTTTAGAGCATTAGAAAAAAAATGGAAAATTAACATTTTTGAAAAATTATATTTTATGCATGTTTTATTCTATGTCCTCTGTAGAGGTCACTAGGACTAAGTTCTTCTACAAATAAAATGAAAGTAAAAAGGCAAAAACAATGGAATTTTTTTTTTTTTAAATCACCAATACATTTTTAGGTTTCAGGATTTTTTTCTTCTAATCTTTGTTTAAGGATGATTCTCAACTATGTTATAAAATATATAACAAAATGATTTGATAAACCATTTTGTTTTATGCAATATGTCTGTACAAATTTCCATAAACTGGTTTTCCCATTAAACACAGTGTATCTATACTGTATCTAATTTGCATATTAATGGGTTGCTGTTGGGACAGCGTGTTGAAAAAAAGAATTGTCATAATGGGAGTAATAATTGGCCAGATTTTCATAATAATATCTAATATTTCATAACAAAATAGATATATAATTTCAATTGTTATGTCTCCCAAAATGCATAATAAACATCCTTTTAGTCCTGGTGTCCTCCACAGTGGACATGTATGAAATTATGTCCTGTTTCATAACAGGAAATCATATTTGAATTTGAAAACCCATAACATTTTCTATGTTGCTTTATGACAAACAATTAGAAAATTATTCAGATTTAAATGACAATTACAAAATATAATCATATTTCCGTAAGGATGTAAAAGGTTTCACTAAATTAAATTTAGCCATCTTTAAAGACCTAGGAGAGGGTGTGTTCATGATGAAACTTCCAATCATTTAGCATCTCTATAAAGCCCTGAATGTGCTCTGTACAGGACATCCAGACTTACAACTGAGACACGTGAGGTCTCAGAGAAATTCACTGAAATAGAATGTCCACTACAGAGGCAAAAACTCCATAGCTGGGTCTCAGGAGGATATACTACTACTACTACTTCTACTACTACTACTACTACTACTACTACTACTACTACTACTACTTCTACTACTACTACTACTACTACTACTAGGACTACTACTACTACTACTACTACTACTACTACTACTACGAGGACTACTACTACTACTACTACTACTACTACTACTACTACTAGGACTACTACTACTACTACTACTACTACTTCTACTACTACTACTACTACTACTACTACTACTACTACTACTACTACTACTACTAGGACTACTACTACTACTACTACTACTACTACTACTACTACTAGGACTACTACTACTACTACTACTACTACTACGAGGACTACTACTACTACTACTACTACTACTACTACTACTACTAGGACTACTACTTCTACTACTACTACTACTAGGACTACTACTACTACTACTACTACTACTACTACTACTACTACTAGGACTACTACTACTACTACTACTACTACTACTACTACTACTACTACTACTACTACTAGGACTACTACTACTACTACTACTACTACTACTACTAGGACTACTACTACTACTACTACTACTACTACTACTACTACTACTAGGACTAATAATAAACAAAACTGTCTGTTTTCTGTCAATTTAAACATTTACATCTCATTCATATTACTTAGAACATTTATATATTATTGAGAACAGTTCTCTGTAGAGTAACATTAATAATTTTACACACTTGTTTAACATAAACTTAAACACTTATATTTTTAAAAGCAAAAATACTAAAAATCATACAAAATAATTGTTTTAGTTAATGCAGTTACATAACTGAAATTTAACAACATCTGCTAAATTAGTTCAGAATATTGTTCTAAATTAATATTGCCATCTGTTTTTCTCAAGATAAGACGATTATCTATCTATCTATCTATCTATCTATCTATCTATCTATCTATCTATCTATCTATCTATCTATCTATCTATCTATCTATCTATCTATCTATCTATCTATCTATCTATCTATCTATCTATCTATCTATCTATCCATCCATCCATCCATCTATCTAATCTTGTTCTAGAAGTGGGCGTGGTCAGCAGTCGACGCAGCACGTTCTGTGCGTGCGCGTACTCACTGCCGCAGCCGCACTGGACGGTCACATGACAGGCAAATAGACTTTATGGAGCGGTTTCGCTGTCAAACTTTAATCCGATTTCACGTTTAAACTTCAAAAGCGATGAACAGAGTGCGATTTTTGACGGCTTCTGATCTCCAGTGATATGTCAGGTCGGTTTTCTATTCCTCTACAAACATACAAACCCCACGTGTAAACATGATTGTGTTAAAATGTACAATTTCACAGTAAACAACTAGCTAGTTCCTACTTTTGCTGTATTGTCTCGAAGAATATGCCATATTGAAAAAATTAAATTTGCAGTTATTGAAGTTACGCAATGTTTATTTATGCCAGCTGAAAAGCAATGTTTACACAGTTGCTTAACACTAATTTTGGCTTATGTTGACATATCCAGTGCAAACTATTCTGTTAACTGTATGTGAACTATATGATGGACACATACGGTAAGAATAGCGATCTTTAGTCTAGCCATTAACTGAAAACTTGTTATTAATGTTTTGCAGAGTCATTCTGTTTACTTATCCTAATGGTTACTCAAAAGTTTAAACATTAAAACAGTATTATTATGGTCATTTTATTTAAAAAAAAATTATATTCTACTTGGTGTAATTGTCAATGTAACTGAATACTGTATGTGTCCATCATCATGTATTAAGTCGGACATCCCTCCACCCAAGTGTAACTTGATGCATCTATTTCTGTATTTCCACTTTTTTACACAGTTGCGTCTATGTATCTGTTATTTTGTAGCTAAACCCCTGTGCCATGTCTGTGGATGGCCCCCGGACCTCTGTTTTCACCTTTCAGTCCGCTGTTCACAGCCATCATGTTCTTCACTCGCTGGAGGAGCTGAGACAGAAGGAGCTCTTGTGTGATGTGACGGTTGAAGTGGAGCGCAGGAGCTTTAGAGCACACTCTTCAGTGCTGGCTTCCTGTAGCGACTATTTTTACACCAGACTTACAAACCACAGCCAACCAAACCCCACCGTCAGGTTACCGGATGAGGTAATGCTTGATATGGTGGATGGGTTGAATCTGGAGGTTTTGAGAAAACTGTGATTAAGCTGTCATCCCTTTATGATCTTAACACCCATACATACATTTATTTAAATAAATGTAAAAAAAAAAACAATATATGGTTCAAACTAAATTCTGTCATCATTTACTCATGCATGAAGGATAGTATGAGGGCCAGTGCTTTCATGTATATAATTTTTTTAATATATACATTTATTCAAAAATACATAAAAAAATGCATATACTGACTTGAATACACCTCTTCTATGATGAGCATGTTTATAAATTATACACATTTTTGGGGGGGGCAAAAAAAAAAATTTTTTTGTGTGTGTGTGATTTGGTGATTCGGTGTGGTTTGAAACCGATATTTATTTGTATTCTTGGCATGATATTTTATTATTAATATTATTAGTTACAAAATATTTACAAAACTGTTTATTTATATTTGTATATTTGGATCCCTGCAGACTCTCATAACTGTGTGTTTCTTAAAAATGCTAGATAATTAAACTTTTCCTTGAGTGTAAGATGGAAGAAACTAAGTCAAATGAGTTTGGCATGACATGAGTAAATGATGACAGAGTGTTCATTATTGTGTGAACTATTCCTTTAAAAATTGTTTACATTGCAGTGCTGTCAAATTAGGCCTTATATATTGAGATTAAATTGAGTAAACGAAGTTACAGCAATAACCCAGTAATGCAATTTGCAAATGATTTATTCATGCAGTAATCATGACTACATCATTAATCTCTCAAGGTCACGGTGGATGGATTTGAGCCTTTTCTGCAGTTTGCCTATACTGCAAAACTTCACTTCACGAAAGAAAACATCCTGGAGATCCACAGATGCGCCGAATTTCTCTGATTTCAAAACCTCGACAAAGCCTGCTTTGATCTCCTCATCCCAAAGTTTTCCGATGGTGGTGGAATTTAAAAAAAAGTGAAGTGTAAAGGCAGGAGCCAAGCATCCCATGAGAATCCCCATCCATCTGCAGTCCAAACGACCAAAACCCTGAAACTGGAGAAGATGGCATACCTCAAGATGCAAGCACTGTCATGCAAGCTGCATCTGCAACATCCTCTGAAGAAAGTCCTAAAGATTGTCCCCCCATCGCAAATGACAAAGTAATGCAGTTAGATTTATCCCCACTTTACGAAAGAGGCACTGCATACCACATGGGTGATAGCCAAGATCAGTTGTGCCTACAGAACTGTGGCCCACAGCTGCCTTCCTCTTCCATAGCGGCCGCTGAAGTTTGTCCTTTTCTGTCTATTTCAAGCACCGGTGACAATGAGGAACTGCATTCTTCTGCAGCAGGGGACATTTTAGCAATGGAGGATGATTTCCAGAAGGAGCTAGTAATGGATGTGCATTGTGAAGCACCTACTGATAAAGACCTGAACATAGCCAGTATCACCGAGGGCCACTTTGACCAACGTGAAGGGCCTCTAATGTCGCCCACCGACTGCAGCCAACTATGTTCTCTGAATTCTGCGCAGTCAAGCGGGGTTTTGGACAGCATTTCTGAAGCTCCAGACCTCAGCAACATTGGCACAGGCGACAACCAGGTGTTTGATTTCAACGAACAAACGTTCTCTGAACTAACCCCCAAAGATTGCTCCACAGAACGAAGCACGTTGGAAAGGGAAGTGGCTGAGCATCTCGCAAAGGGTTTTTGGCCAAATTTGAGCTCCACATTAAATGAGCCGCTACCTTTGGACTCTATCGAACAGTCATCTGCAGGAAATGGCTCAGACTTCCTCTGGTTAAAGCATCTGGATCTGGGCACTGCGTCTGATGATTGTCCCTTCCTGAGAGACCTGAGCTCCAATGATAGACAGACCTCTGGACGAGACACTCTGTCCAAAGAGGACACTGAAGACAGTCCCTGCATGTCCCCCATTAACTCAAGGGAAAGCTCTGAGTACGAATCGGACGGAGACTGTGCGCAGTGCGGCAGCAGTGAACAAGTGCAAGAGGTGAGCTTGCTTGCACTTACAGTTGCAAAACTTCCAGTTTGGTGCCAAATTGCAGACCTTTTTTTCAACCTTGATTGCGATTTCCTGACATGCTTCAATTAAAAGTTTCAGTCCCTAATGAAAAATGTAACCAAACTTGAGGATGAATACAGCTGCAATAATCCATAATGCAGTGTTGACGTCTCTGTTTTCTTCCCAGGTGGATTTGCCATTCCCTGTGGAGCAAATTTCCAGCATGACCCGGAGAGCATTCCTGCAGATGTTGAAACGCGAGCAGCTGACCCCAGAACAGCTGGAGTTTGTTCAGGATGTGAGACGGCGGAGTAAATACCGCATAGCTGCACAGCGCTGCCACAAGAGAAAGTTGGACTGCATCTACAGGCTGGAGGGAGAAATTAAGAAACTGGTATATCCGTTTGTCATGTCTACCGAATCTAAAATTATATTTTGTATTTGAACAGGTCTGAACAGTTTAAGCCCCATTTACCCCATTAAAGGGTTACTCCACCCCAAAAATTTTTGTCACAAATCACTTACCCCCATGTCGTTCCAAACCTGTAAAAGCTTTGTTCGTCTTCAGAACACAATTTAAGATATTTTGGATGAAAACCGGGATGCTTGTGACTGTCCCACTGACTGCCAAGTAATTAACACTGTCAAGGCCCAGAAAAGTATGAAAGACATTGTCAAAATAGTCCATCTGCCATCAGTGGTTCAATCTGAATTTTACATTTCCTGCAAGCACGTTCATGAGTTCACAAGCAGACCACGACGCACGCATCTGAGGCATGTTTCGTCTGTACGCATGCTTCGTGGTCTGCTTGAGAACTCATGAACGCGCTTGCAGGAAGTGTCACAGAGAAGAAGAAAAAGTTGAGTAAAGTCGATATTTTGTTTTCTTTGTGCACACATTTTTTTTCTCATCGCTTCATAAAATTCAGATAGAACCACTGATGGCAGATGGACTATTTTGACAATGTCTTTCATACTTTTCTGGGCCTTGACAGTGTTAATTACTTGGCAGTCAGTGGAACAGTCACAAGCCTCCCGGTTTTCATCCAAAATATCTTAAATTGTGTTCCGAAGACGAACAAAGCTTTTACAGGCTTGGAACGACATGGTGATTAACGACAAAATTTTTCAAAAATGTTCTAAAACCACATGTTTAAATATATACATATATGTGTGTATATTTATACTATATACATATTTAAACTATATGTGTATATTTATGCATAACAATAGAGTACTCACACATGTAGTATGTAAACAAACGTTTATTTTGGATGTGATTAATCGATTTGACAGCAGTAATGACTATTAATTTTAAGTATTTGAAATTAGTATATAGGCCTTTTTAAAACAAATTATTAAAAGTTGGTGGTTCTTCCTATAAAGTACGGTAAGAATTACTAATGGCAAACCAGAAACGTTTAAATTTCCCATGATGTGGCAAGAATCCCGCATCCAAAGAGCACCGATCAATGGATTTTTTACACCCCAGCAGCACTTTTTTGCATAATTGTGAATATATGAAATGTAATCTTCTTTCGTTTCCACATTTATCAGAGGATCGAAAAAGAGAAATTACTGCAAGGTCACAACCAGCTGAAGCTCAGCATAGAGGATGTGCGTCAGAACCTCTCAGGCCTGTGTCAGAGTCTCTCTACGGACGCTGCACCACAGTCCGAACAGCTGCAAGCACTGCCCAGGTACTTCTCCTCCGACTGTCCCATCTCCGTCCTCCTCACCCCCATGGCCTCTCCTAGCCTGGCTGGCCCAGACCAGGATGCCCATGCGAACTCCTCCCTGGACACCTTTCTTGCAGACACATGTCCTGTAGGAGACACAGTAGCACTCAGGTCGCCCACTGCCTTCCTGCAAGACAGCGTTCAGAGCACTGTTACAGATCCAGCTCTGTGATGTACAACAGAGCAAAGCAGCTTGGGAATGGTCTGATGTTTCATTTTTACTCAGGAGCTTACCTTTCTGCTGCCGTCAGTTACACTTTTGAGCATGACTTTCTTATTAGGAGCACTTTCATAATGTTTCCAAATATGGATGTGACTAAATTTGCACTATTACCGTGAGCTTCGTATGGAAATGCTATACGGATGCATACGCATATGCCTTTCATTCCTTGTTTGCTGTTATGCTACTGGGGTCATTCCTGTTATGCCACACATTTTGAAAACTGCTTTTATTGTAATTAAGTATTTCAGAATTAAGTATTTCTCTATGCTCAGGCACATAGATGTTTATAAATTATAACTTATTCAAATAAAAGAACAAGATGCATAACAGGATGGAACATAACAGGGTGGAAATAAAGGGCTAAAAGCTTTAATTACAAATTGATAGTTCGCTCAAGTTAATTTTGATATTTTTAACCATGTTTTGATATTTTGATTCCATCATACCCATTTTTTTTAAATCTTTGTCAAACAGGGTGGAATATTTTGAAATAAGACACGCACAAGACATCTTTGAATTAATTGGTCATACTTTAAGATGCGTATGTTTTCCCACCAAAAATGTCACTTCCTGGACGATTGTGTCATGTAGGAACTGGCTTTTGTTAGTTAAAGGGATTTTTTTCCGCAGAGTAACAGGGTGGAAATTAATATTGAAGAGTAAATATCTATAAAAAAGATTAACAATCAAGTTTGGTTGAAATATTTTGGTTAAAGAACGAAAAGCACTTGGAATGTGCTTTTTAGTGCATTAATTGTAATATTGTCATGAAAGAAAATTAATATGACTTTATTCTGCAACAATTGTCAATTTTATATTTTTGTTCAAATATGTGCTACATAAAAGAAATGACCCATGGATTAATTTCCAGTCCTAGCATTATTTTCTTGTACACTGCCACAAAGGACAATCATTGTAATTCTCTTTATTATGTAAATGGATTATGATTTTTGTTATGCTATGTAGAGCATATAAGTACATTCCAGTGTAGCCTAATAAGTCTTTGGCATGAGAATTGTGCATTGAATATGCATCGCTTCTTTTTTAAGAATGCATGCGTAGTCATAGTTATAGTGACATTTAAATAACTGCCATGTAAGATTTCATGCATATCATGTTGTGTTGTGAAAAATACATAGAATCCAGTCTCTTTAAGGGAAAAAAAGGGGAAAAGTTTAGATACTGTTCACTTTTTGCTTGCGAAAGTGGTGCGAGTTTGGAAAAGATCGATTTCAAGGTCAACATAAAATCAAAATTGATCCTATTTCCATTTTTAAAACATGTTTCTGATCGTATTGTGCATGATTGTTCATTCCACATTATTTCAATGAAATGTCTTGTATTATTTCATCAAAATGTAATATCTTCTGAAGTGACATTCCTTTTTAGCTGATGATGTCATCAAGGCCATGCACGTAGTCTATTGGCTGTTGGATCACAAATAGAGATAATGGCATTATTTTAACTCTTGTTGTGGAACAGAATGCTTACTTTTCATCAGATTCTAACCTACAATTTTTTTTATTGTGAAATATCCTGTTTGATTCAGAATTAATGAACTATTGTTAATTTCTATATAATATTAGTCTAAAAGACATAACCTGTTCATTTTGCCATTGTAGCATCAATGGAATGTTCTATTTGCACTTTTTGTTTTAACCCTGTAACCAAAATACTGTCATGTAAACCTAGAATGCACTGTATAGTTCACTATTTGATTCAGATTTAACGAATAGTAGCAAATAAAATGTCAGTAATATTTTTTGTTTCACTCAATGTATAAATGTAGTGGTTCTTGCTAATAGGAATGTGCTAACACATAATGAACAAATAAATCAATCTTTTTTAAATTTATGATTGAAATATATATATATATATATATATATATATATATATACAGTTGAAGTCAAAACTTTACATACACCTTTCAGAATCTGCAAAATGTTAATTATTTTACCAAAATAAGAGGGATCATACAAAATGCACGCCATTGTTTATTTAGTACTGACCTGAATAAGATATTTCACATAAAAGATGTTTACATATAGTCCACGAGAGAAAATAATAGTTCATTTTATAAAAATGACCCTGTTCAAAAGTTAACATACACTTGATTCTTAATGCTGTGTTGTCACTTGAATGATCCACAGCTGTGCTTTTTGTTTAGTGATAGTTGTTCATGAGTCCCTTGTTTGTCCTGAACAGTTAAACTGCCTGCTGTTCTTCAGAAAAATCCTTCAGGTCCCACAAATTCTTTGGTTTTCCAGCATTTGAACCCTTTCTAACAATAACTGTATGATTTTGCGATCCATCTTTTCACACTGAGGACAACTGAGGGACTCATTTGCAACTATTACATTAGATTCAAACGCTCACTGATGCTCCAGAAGGAAAAGCCATGCATTAAGAGCCGGGGCGTGAAAACTTTTGAACAGAATGAAGATTAGTACATTTTTCTTGTTTTGCCTAAATATCATATTTCTTTCATTTAGTACTGCCCTTCAGAAGCTACAGACGATACTTGGATGTTTTCCAGAAGACAAATTAAGTTAAATTTACCTTGATCTTCAAATTCTAAAAGTTTTCACGCCCCGGCTCTTAATGCATGGCTTTTCCTTCTGGAGCATCAGTGAGCGTTTGAACTTTCTGTAATAGTTGCAAATGAGTCCCTCGGTTGTCCTCAGTGTGAAAAGATGGATCTCAAAATCATACAGTCATTGTTAAATACACAAAAATGCTGGAAAACCAAAGAATTTGTGGGACCTGAAGGATTTTTCTGAAGAACAGCAGTTCATCACTAAACAAAAAACACAGCTGTATCGGTGCCAAACTGTTAAACACCCATAAAGAGCAGGTGGATTTAAATAAAAAATACATTCAAATGAACAAAGAAAAAAAAGCAAATTGAATTAATAAGTGCATTATGGAGGGGGTGAATTTATATGAAAGAGGTGTGGGTGTGTCTATAGCCTATACTTTAGCACTTAAGCCACATTTGAAAACTATACCCAAAGTGATTAAAAACGTAAAACATTTGTCAGCAATTGAGTAATTTCGCCACAAGAGGTCAGAGTAATCATGTATTATTCATAACGCGTTCACACAAGAAGGAAGGAAGCAAGCACAACTTCAAACCTGAGCTCCGCTTTTTTAGAACGCCGTGCGTCTCGCGCGTCTGTCTAGCGCGTGCTTACATAGAAAAACATGGGGAAAATGTATGCAAAAAACGAGGCCTGTGTGATCGTCCGCTTTACTGTTGTGTTGCTTGAACTCATATACGGAGCACCTACAGCCAGGTGGAACATAAATATATATATTTTCAAACAATAACATCAAATTTCAACAAATATACATAAAGCATGTTCATATTATAACATGACCATAAATATTCAGAAGAAAAAGCCAGGTGGAACATGAGAGAACTGACGCATTATGACGCCATAGTTCTGAGACGATTCAGTGGAATCTGTTGAGAGCAGTGAGTGAAGTTAATCTGTGAGTGAAGTTGTTCAGATCATTTTAACTGTTTTTGAACGCAATGAAAAGGTAAGGAGTAGCACCAGGAGATTTATTACCTCTTAATGGATTAAGCATATATTTTCCGTCTGTTTATATTTTTATAGCCTATTTATCTAGAAGTTTTTCAGTATACTCATTTAGTCATTTTAAACGAGGTCGATATGTTGTGTATTGTAAAAACATTAAGAGTAAAAGAACAAAGTAGTCATGTTTATTACTTTTATTCATTCATGTCACACGTTATGAGTTTTCTGACACACCTTTAGTTGACTAAATAAAGTTGATCAAATTGTTTCCCAAGCCGAAAAAGCAAGAAGCCGACAAGGCCAAGCATTGCTCCTGCTTTTGAGAGCCCTTCCCAAACCCAGTTACCTCAGTGTATACCCTCCTTGCCTGGCCCATCTTCTAACACGAGGCCTCCATCCAGGCGCATGAAGGGAAGACAGAAAAAAGTTGTATTTCCTGACATTGGAAATGCAGTGAATTCTGTGGCCAGAAGAAACGGCACCGGAGACCCTTTACCGTCCGTCCCGGGCATTCCAGCAGTGCCAAAAGCTGACCAGAATGGGAAGACCATATGCAGCGATGCTTCGACCTTTCTCTCTGCCACTGACAGGGCAAGACTTTTTGGCATCAACAAGTGGTACTAGAGTCCAGGTTAGTCATCTTCCACATCCTTCCAAAGTTTACATATGACATAATAGACAACTTACACATATTTGGTTATGTTTTATTGTTTGTTGTTTACAGGGAGGAGATGAAATCATCAGAAAAAGAAGAAATCTGTTCAAAAGAAGAAAAATCTGTCTATGTTAAATAATAATTGTGGATTAAAAAACTGCCACTGTCATATTACTTGAACTATAGACTATGGAAACTTGTGTTCGTCATGGAGTAAAAAATACAAAAGGTAATCAGGACTTTTTAATTTCACAATTCATACTCTTTTCATGCAGTTCTGAGAAAAAAGGCCAGAACTATAAGATATAAAGTCAGAACTTTGAGATATAAAGTTACATTTCAAAGAGAAGTCAGAATTGTATATAGCTTGTTTCCTCATGTTTTTCTTGCAAATGTAGCTGTAGAACTATGAGATATAAACTCATAATTGTTCGAAAAAAGTACAACTGAGAGAGTAAAAGTCAAAATGAATGGCTACTTTTTCACAATTCATACTTTTTTGTAAGCTCAGAATTCTGAGAAAAAGTCTGAACTCCGAGATATAACTCAGAATTCTGACTTTTCCTTGTAATTATGAGTTTACAACTTGAATTTGTGACTTTTTTTGCCCTCAGAATTCTGTTACATCTTGCAATTGTTTTTTATTTCCACCATGGAACACTGTAAAAAATCAAAAGTTGAGAAAACTTAAAAGTTTAAGGCAACTAGCTTCAAGACATTTTTGAGTTTACTCAAATTATTGTATTCAGTTAATACAACAAAAAGTTGATGATCAAGTCCTAAAAGACGTGGTGAACTATATCAGAACATTGTGATAAACTTAGGGACAGCATTGAATTGGTGGTGCGTCAATACAGGGTGTATACGACCAGTGGTGTAGTGGAGGGTATACGCAGGTATACGGCGTATACCCACTTCTTTATCAGTCGGCTTTCCGTATACCCACTTCTAAATACCTTCTGATGCGCAACATTCAGTAGTGTCCTGCATTAGCCAAAATCATGACAGTCCACCACATGAATAGCTAATCCAATCGCATGTGAATAAATGCTAATATATCCTAAAAACACCCAGTAAAGACGGTCAGGACCGTGGCACCGGTTTCCTTTGAAATACGCTTGCGCCCGCGCCCGAGAGAATGCCGACAGAGACAGAAATGCTGCCTGTTCACGCGCGAGAGCATGTCGGGGGATGCACGCAGAGTGGTAAAATAATAATTAATGATTTATTTTATTTCTTAAACTGTGATAAACTGAAACTTCTTAAACTGTGATCTCCTGTAAACGTTTAATTCAAGGATCCAGTAAACGAATGCGTTCAAACAGTAAGTTCAAAACAGCTCTAATACAGAGAAAATCTATTGAAAGTAGCCTAACACAACGCGTCAGGTGATCGACGCTCGTGCAGTCGGTATGAGAGAATATCGCTGAGAAATCAAAACAAATTAACATAACTGCACAAAGATGAAACATACTGCGGTAAAAGGCAGTTTTTTAAATATGTATAGCATATGATGCCCAGTTAATGCCCCCCCCCCCCACTGAAGACCAGTACAATTGCAAATTTGGCATTTATTTTATGCAATAGTTCAAACGAGTAGTTAATGTTAAATGCTCTATAATTTAGACACAATAGGCCATTGTCAATGTTGACCATTTCTGCTCGATTTGGTTAGCCTAACAAAAAAATTGTTCCAAACAAAGATCACAGCAGAACAATCGCACATCTCAGAGCAACACACCTTACTGAATTAGTCATTTGAGTCATTGATTCAATAACCCATTCATAAAGGTGCTTGCTTCATTCTTGAATGAATTAGTCGTCTGATCAAATTGTTTGAATAAATAACGCAATGACTCACTCATTAAGACAGGCACTTGCTGCCACCTACTGGCGGTTTACTTTCATATTTAAAAGTAGCCTACTGTATTTTCCCCAACATTTCATATTTGTATATTAAAAAGCTAATTTTAAAACACATAGCATTATTTATGCAGTTGTAATTTTGGAAAAAGCATTCATGATACATTTCAGTGTCATTAAACTGTCTGTGTAAATGCAAATAAATGCCACTGACTTCTGCTGCTTCCATTTTTTCTGCAGTGGAATGATCAATTTTTGTTGAGGCTGATTTAATTTGATTAATGTCTTATATTAACTGGAAATTATTAATAAAATTAAAAAAAATGTTATGAAACAAAGGTTGATGACACTTAAGGTTAAGAAAAAAACTGCCCTTTATATATGTTGTTGTTGTTTTTTGGCTAGTAGACGTTGTGAATGGCCGATAACTTAAAAATGTATTAGCCAAATTGTCTGGTGAGTGAAAAGGTTCATTTCAAACCCTGTTGCAGACCCTGGTATAGTAGCATGTACGGGCAGGTCAAGGCAACAGGTTTAGTTGGCGTTTCCCTGGGGGATGGGGGAGTATACCCACTTCTCCAGGCACCACTACACCACTGTATACGACCTAGTCGAAACCACTGATACACATCTCAGATCATAGCTGAGGCTGAGTAGGCGCGTGCGCTGCTAGCACTGACAGCACATGCGAGGCAAGCGATGACACATCTAGGTTATAAAACTTCGCGAAAGTGCTGGGTGACGACCAGCCTGCCACCATACAAATGTCCTGAATAGACATGCCATTTGCCCAGGAGGACGCGAGTCCGCAGTTTGAGTATCACTATCTCTGAGGCCCTAGCCTCAACATGCGCTGAGGAAGTGCATTTATTACTGGCAAACTCCGTCGAGCGGCCAGACATGAAGGCTCCATGACTCTGGATTTGGGTGCCATATCGTTCCTTGTGCTTGAGAGAGGAGGTCTCTCTTCACTGGGATAGTCCACGGTGGAGCTACCAGCATCTCCACCAATTCTGGGAACCACGGCAGATTGGGCCATTTCGGTGCCACTAACAGAACAGATTCCTTTTCCTCTCTGATTTTGCTAAGCACGCGAGGCAGAAGTTTCACTGGAGGAAAGGCATACTTGCATACTTTCGGCCAGCTGTGAGCTAGTGCATCCACTCCCAGGGGAGAGTGTGTCAGTGAATAAAACAGCGGGCAGTGAGTGTTTTCCGCTGATGCAAAGAGATCCACCTCCGCCCTGCCGAATACACTCCAAATAATTTTGACTGTCAGAGGTGTAATCTCCACTCCCCGTGGATTACTCCGCCCCTCGACAGTAAGTCCGCACCATAGTTCAGGCGTCCGGGGACATGTACTGCCCGGATGGAGAGAAGGTGTCAATCTGCCCACAGAAGGAGGTCTCTCGCCAGCCGCAGCAGTGGTCGCGAGTTCACACCGCCTTGGTGATTTATAAACGCTACCACTGTCATGCTGTCCGTCCTGATGAGAACGTGACGGTGAAGAATGTCTGGGAGAAAGCACTCGAGCGCTAGGTGTACAGCACGGAGCTCCAGACAGTTTATGTGCCATGACTTCTCCATTTCTGACCATGTCCCGAAGGCTGGTCTGCCATCGCATACGGCTCCCCAGCCCATGCTCGATGCATCTGTCGTAACATTCTTTCTCCTGATCACTTGGCCAATACGAACACCCCGGCGATACAGAGTCATAATGTGCCAAGGGGTCAGCGTATGCAAACAGTTGCGCGTCACTTTGATGCGCAAGGTGCCTGTGCACCATGCGTTCTGTGGCACCCGGCTCTTTAGCCAGAGCTGAAGTGGTCGCATATGTAGCAGCCCTAGATTGCACACTATCGAGGCAGCAGCCATCTGGCCGAGCGTCCTCAGAAAGCATTTTAGCAGGGAAGAACGCCCTAGTTTGAAGACTGCGAGAGAGCTGATCAGTTTTTGTGAGCGCTCCTCCTACAGACACGCTCGCATATTGATTGGTACCAGCATGCTCTTTTGCATATTTACAGTCCGCCCTAAGCTCTGAATATGAGCGAGGAGTCTGAGTTTGTAGCTGAGCAGCGCGCTCTCTGATTGGGCTAAGACTAGCCAGTCGTCGAGATAGTTCAGGATGTGCATTCCGCTCTGCTTCAGAGGAGAGAGAGCAACGTCCATGCATTTCATAAACGTGCGAGGGGCCAGGGATAAACCGAAGGGCAGGACCTTGAATTGGTACGCTATCCCCTCAAATGCAAATCTCAGGAAGCGCCTGTGGCGGGGGGCTACCTGAATGTGAAAAATAAGCATCCTTTAAATCCATGGAGATAAACCATGAAAGCAACTTTGAAAGCGCTCGATTCAGCGGTCTCAGGTCCAAGGTTGGGCAGAGTCCGACGTCTTTCTTTGGCACCAGAAAATAACGACTGTAGAAGCCGCTCTCGCGGTCTGTGAGTGGTACTGCCTCCACAGCGCGCTTTGCGAGAAGATTGTGTATCTCCTCTTATAGGACTGAGGCATTCCGCTCCCGTACAGTGGACATTAACACACCGTTGAAACAGGGCGGTCTGCGGAAGAACTGAAGCGTGTAGCCATTCTTTATTGATTTCATAATCCACTCTCATACCCCTGGCAGTGCCTGCCATGCTTCTGTGAACTGTGACAGCGGGCGAGACGGACTGCACACTGTGAGGGATAACTCACTGTTGGGGGGGCGGGGAGTTTAATACCACACGAGTGTGAGAGTGAGTGATGGGGGAGAGGGGAGTGAGAGGAGGAAAATTGTCCTGATATTGAGGTGAGTTTTGTATTTTTTTCGACTTTATTGCACTGCATAGTGGAACAGTCAAAACACAACCATGACAATTGCTTTCGCCACCCACAACAGGCAGGGGGGCGTGGTGAGCACACACAGCGGAGCAAGCGG
Source organism: Barbus barbus (assembly GCF_936440315.1). Classification (NCBI taxonomy): domain Eukaryota; kingdom Metazoa; phylum Chordata; class Actinopteri; order Cypriniformes; family Cyprinidae; genus Barbus; species Barbus barbus. Next base: position 21,448,853 of record NC_136759.1, on the reverse strand, counting down.
ACTTCTTCAGTGGCTCGTCTTCGGTGCTAGCTGCAGCTTTCCTCCTCCGAGAGACAGCATCAGGAACGTGGTTTTGATTCCGGTGCCGGTGGCCCACCGTTTCTGTCAGCAAGCCCTCTCTGGCCCTCCAAGCCCTAATGACGCTTCGGCCATGGTTGTCTTGACCTCACCGCCGGCTTATGTTCGCGCCGAAGAGCAGCAGAAGAGGCGTGCGGTCTTCACGCACGGGAGTGGGAACGTGCAGGAGGTTTCGCACCGGCGCGCTTTGGCAGGAAGTGGCTAATGGCCTTCGACTGCTTCTGCGCTTCAACGAAGTGCTTCATGAACATCTCCACCGCCGCGCTGAAGAGACCTGAGGGATTCACGGGAGCGTCCAGAAGGGCCGTTTTCTCTGAGTCCTTCAACTCGGTCAGAGTAAGCCACAGGTGACGATCTAGCACCACAAGATTATATTGCGGCCGATTGCTCGAGCTGTCACCTTCGTCGCTCTGAGGGGCAGATCTGTTAGCGCGTCGGAGCTCTTTGAACACTTCAGGGTCCGGCCCGTCCTCATCCAGAGACTTAAGCAACTTGGCCTGATAAACCTGGAGTATCGCCATCACGTGCAGTGCTGAAGCTGCTTGGCCCGCCGCGGAGAAAGCCTTGCCGGCGAGGTTTGCAGTGGTGCGGCAAGGTTTAGAGGGGAGAGACGCATTGTTTCTCACTCTCCAGTTCGCCGCATCTGAAGGACAGAGATGGGCAGTGATGGCTTCTTCCACGGGGGGGAGTTTGACATACCCCACTTGGTCAGCTCCATCCACAGAAGACAGGAGGGTGGATGCACCTGACTGGAGAGTGAGAAACAATGCGTCAGACAAGCACTGCCCTATATAGAGTAGGATTCCTGCTCATATTTTGCGCGCTTGAACACCATTGGCCAGTTTCACTGGCTTGAATCAATAAGACTTCAGTAGAATTCGAGGAAAAGCTATTTTCCAAAGCAATATAGAGCGACTGAATTGAAGGGGAACTGAGAAACGGCCTGTAATTGACCATGAAAACAAGCGTTTAATATTTTTAATAAATATATAAAGTTACGGTGAAATAAGATGTTTATTATTATCTTTTAGGGTAGATAATTTTGGAAAATTACCAACTTCTCATTGGGTGGGCCACAGATAAAAGTGGGTGGGCCTGGGCCATAGCTATGCTACTGCACCACAAACATCTGAATTTCTAGCATGCTGTGTACAAAATACAACAGAACTAAACCTTAAAAATCTGTCTTATTCCCTGCAGGAAGGTAAATCTCCATCTTGAGCACCACAGTCAGTAAACATATTTTAAAGCTCTATATTAAAATAAAAGTTGTGTTTGGTTTGCCTTCCACACCGAATTTAAATAATCTTCTGTGTCTAGGGAATACTGGTTTTAATCAGTAGAAAAACCCATTTTCTGTTGGTCCATCTGTCTGCTCAAGGTCGCCGTGCCAGTTGTCATTGTAATTTCAGCGTCCGTCATTAAGCTAAACACTGCCAATTGGGTACATTTGTGGTCTTCTGCGAGTGTATCGATTGTTCCTTGTTTTGTTAAAACTAACTCGATTCAGAACACCATTAAAAACTCAATCATTTATCTTTTAAGTTGTAATTACTCTGTGCGGCCTGGCAGATTCTTAGCTCTCTTATTAATTGTCCTTTCAAGGTGATCTCATTTGTTTATGTCCGCATGCATACTAAAGATCTCCAAATTACTTATTTAGTTTTGTTTTCCTCTCAAAGGTCTTTAATGAGGTGTACACCTAGAAATATTCCAGCGGCGTAGCCGACATGCCATACAATGACAGGCTGGATAATCCACTGTACATCATGTGATTATAATCATAGATGACTGAACAAAACCACAGCAGTGTATTGATACAATGCAATGAGAAATCAAATGCTAATTTAGGGGTGCTGGATAACAGGCTGTTGTTGGGTTTGTTATAAAATTATTTTTCTCTGAATAGTTGTGTTGCTTTGAAACAGTGGCATAAAGGGCCATTGATGACCGGTCTTCTCAATAAAAGCTGACAGAATATGCCGATGGTGTGTAATGAAAATAACATAACCACAACACAGACATTTTGTACATATAGGATACTGTATATATAGTTTGTAATGTGTATTTTTACAATAAAAAATAAAATAATAATCATATGATTCAAATCAAATCATTCTAGTGAATTGGTAAACAAGAAAATCTGATTCTAGTGAATTGATTCATCTTAAATGTAACTCTCTCTCATATGTTCACTGTAAAAATCAAAAGTTAAGAAAACTTAAAAGTTTAAGGCAACCAGCTTCAGGAGATTTTTGAGTTTTCTCAACTTGTTCTTGTAGGAAATTTTTGAGTTTTCTCAACTTTTTGTTAGACTGAACTGAATACAATAAGTTGAGAAAACTCAAAAATGTCTTGAAGCTAGTTGCCTTAAACTTTTAAATTTCCTCAGCTTTTAATTTTTTACAGTGTTGGAAATTCTGATTCATTCTAGTGAATCGGTTCGTTCTAAACATACCTCTCTCTCTCTCTCTCTCTCTCTCTCTCTCTCTCTCATACGTAGCTTTGGAAATTCTGATTCATTCTAATGAATCAGTTTATTGTAAATATACCTGTCTCTCATATGTAGTTTTGGTAAGTTTGGTTTATTCTGAATCAGTTCATCCTAAATGGACCTCTCTTTCAAACAGTATGTAGCTTTGAAAAGTCAAATGCATCCTAGTGAATCAGTTCATCTTAAATAGTCCTTCTGGGTTTGGAAATTTTGATTCATTCTTGTGAATGAATCAGTTCATCCAAAATGAACTTCTCTTTCATACTGTATGTAGCTTTGGAAAAGTCTGATTCATTCTAGTGAATCAGTTTGCCCTAAACAGACCTCTCTCGTATGTAACTTTAAAGAGTTTGATTCATTCTAGTGAATAGATTCATCCTAAATGAACCACTCTTTTGTGTTGGATGTAGCTTTCAAAAGTCAGATTCATTCTAGTGATTCGGTTCATTTTAAAGGGTTCTCTTTCTCTCCTTTGTATTGTAGCTTTGGAAAGTTTGATTAGTGAATCGGTTTGTCCTAAACTAACCTCTCTCATAGTATGTAGCTTTGGAAAATCAGATTAATTTCATTAGCGAATCAACTTGTTTTAAACGGTCCTTCTCTTATATGTAGCTTTGGGAAGTTTGATTCAATCTAGTGATTTGATTCCTCGTAATTTGTCCTCTCTCACATCTCACAGTATGAAGCTTTGGACAGTCAGGTTCACTCTAGTGAATCAGTTTGTTTTAAACAGTTCTTCTATGGAGTATGGAGTTTTGGAAAGCCTGATTAATTGATTCTTTCAGATGGTTCTTGTAAATGAACAGATTCTGTAAAGATTCAGCATTTCGGGTCCTTTTTTGTATCATTATGTCTTTGAGATTTTGAGTTTTAGTATTTTCAGAAACATAGATTTCATAATAAAATGTATCTTTTCAAGTTTGATGTTCTCACCTAAATTGGGATTATTTGTTAATTCAAAAACCCACAGTGACATATTTGAATTGTAAGGAACATTGATTGGAGGCACAGAATAGAAATACACCCTGTTTCACAAAGATCCACCCACTTGGAGATTTTTTGCCTCGCTGCTGCTTTGAAAACTCGAACCACAGCTGAACAGCAAACTGGAAGCGGGCCAAAAAAAATATTCCATGTTAACTGCTCTGGGAAAATATCAATCCTAATAATTAAGTCTTTTGGGATTTTACACAGATGGCAGGTTTCAACAAGCTTGAGATGAATTAGTAAAACTCTCACAATAAAAGATGAGATATATAGCACATGGGAGACCGGGGCTAGTTGTCACATTTTTTTTTTTTTTACTTTACTTACTTTTTTTACTTTTGTCATTTAGCAGACGCTTTTGTCCAAAGCGACTTACAAATAAGAAAAAGTAACTAAAACTAAAAAGTTACAACTCTATAAATACTATCTACCCACATATTTAAGAAAATAAAGAAATTAAATAAAATTAACACATGCATATAACAACAACATTTCAATAATAAACATATCAATGAAAAAATTAAATAAAAAGCTACTACTATCCCTTGCCGGTGTCCCTGCCCGGTGGAGTCGCACGGTAGAGTCGATGGTCTTTACACTCTTTGGTCTTCACACTAGGAGGGCTTCACACGACGACTGCCGCGACCGCTGCCGCGGTATAATAACCTTTATTATACCAATCCAACAAATGATCATTTCAATTCAGCTGGACCCACTTTCCTGTTTATCAACTACAAATGGCCAAGCAAGTGCACACACTGACAAGATACACGATACAGTACGAGACCAAACGCGATTTCAGCAACTCTCATCCCAGTAAACAAAATAAGCGTTTCCTAGCAACGGCAAATGCGCTAAACACTGAGACAAGTAAATACACTTACGAGCTGATTTTAAACTTCCGCTGATAGACTGCTTCTCTTAAAGACCACTTCCATTACACTTTTTACTGCAGTGAATATTTCTCAGGGTGGGTGTGTTTTATGAATTAGTACATTCCAATGGAAAGATATTGAATATTTAACCAATATTGTCCAGGGGAAAATATATAGCTCATTAAACACATGCTGTGCAGACCATGTTGCTACACTCAAAACCTGCCATTAAATATCATATTATAGGTTCTAGGCTGTATTAATGTACAGGTGATATTAATGCATTGTTGGCAACATGTTAAAAACTCCATTGTTTTGGCCCAAAATATTGTGACAAATAAGCTTAAGAACTAAATAAAACCAGTAAAAGTGTGACAACTTGCCCCAATCTGACATGTATATAAAAATTATTCTTTCAATTAAAATATACCTTCATTATATAGTTAGATTCTTGTCTGAATGTATATCAGTGTGGTTTTATTGTGTTCAGTTGTTAATATCAAAAATATTAATTTTAGTTTGCTGAAAATAATTTGAATTAGAAAGAATTATGATAACTTTAAACTTTCCATTGTTGTGCTGTAAAGTCTATCTATTTTTAATGGTTAATTCCATCAACTGAAGTTGACCCACTAGCATTAACTAACATTTAAACACACAGCACACCATCTTTGTGAGCGCAGAGAAATGTAATGGTTTTGTGTCGGTTATTCTGTTAAGCCTCAGTCTAGCGTCTGAAGGCTGAACACACTGCATTGCTCCTTCCCAATTTTTTGATCTCCTCAAATCCTTCCCTGTAATTTCTCTGCCAACTCGCACTATGGATTACGTAAAGATGTCACCATGGTGGTACAGTGGAAAGAAGCACAGGATTTGAAAGTTTCAGCAGAAAGCCACTTAAAGTTGGAGACAATAAACAAAGCCTGGAGAGAAGAAGAACATCCACATACTCGTGCACTGAGAGCGTTCGGCTCTTGGGGGCAGCATGTAGCCATGAAATTCATAGTATAATCCCAAGCATGTGTAAAAAAATAATATTCCTTTATTGCAACTCAAGGATCTGATTTAATCATATATTAAGCACCTAAATACTATAATGCAAAAATTAGACAAATAATCTATAAAGAAAATGTTTTATTTTTGTATTTTTTTGTTATGTTTGAATGAATAATAATAATAATTTTTAATGTATAATTAACAATAATACGTGTGTGTGTGTGTATATATATATACTGCCCTCCAAAAATTTGGAAACGCCCTAGAAAAGTGGGGTTTTGGAGAATATTTGCATGAATCCTTTTTAATTTGTGATAATTTTGCACTGATAAGGGACAACACAAACTACGGAAACATATTTTATTACATAAACAGTAAAAAACTTACATATCCACCATTAGCAGCCATTACAGCTCTGCATAATCTGTCAGTTTATTCAAACATTGACTTTGAATTGGCAATCAATTGTTGAAGCTACAGTGTTAAGGTGTGCTGACCCAAAACTCTTTTATAAACTTGGGCCAAGTTTAAACCAGTAACCAGGCATCACAGCTGGCAAAGGGGCATGTCTGACTTTGACATGTATATATTGCCATTATTATGTTTTATTGCTGGTCTTCAATGATAATGTCAAGTTACTTTAATGTATGTGCACCAAAAAATGATAAGGATTTATGCTGATATCGTCCAAAACACACTTTGCCAGGGGTGTTTCCAAACTTTGGGAGGGCAGTGTATATATATATATATATATATATATATAGTATAATGTTTAGACAGACAACATGTGTCCATGAAGAAGAAAACACAAATCTGAGTTTGTGCATATTTTACTCAGTACTCTGAGTTTTTTTTTTTTTTTTTTTACAGAGGCATAGTTTGAAAAAGTCGGATATTTAATGTAAAAGCAACCTCACACATTTTCCCATACAGCAAAAAACAAAGCAAATCAAAAGTTCTTAGAAAAATGTCTTCGCTCTAGTTGATGTTATAAAGAATGAAATAAAGTATGAACACTTGAAACATGTTTCATAAAAACGTACATTGAAGATTACGCTTCTCCAGAGCTTCAATGTGTGCTCGTATGTTCTGTTGCAAACACAAAGGCAATAATGGTGATTGTTGTTCTGACCTTCTCATGAACAAACGATCCTATCTGTTCACAAGCCTAGAAAAAGCACTAATAGTAATGTATTGTGTTCGTCCATCAGATTTACCCAATAAATTAGTATTAATGACAAGTATCCATCGGGACGTACTTAGTATTGAGAGGCTAAAATGGAGTCGTACGCATGTAGCATAAAACAGAGCAATAAAGAATTCCAATTCAATTAAATAAACAGCTTACTAAATGCTGAAGTATACACATTATATACATTCCCTGGGTTGGGACAAAACAAACTACAAACAAATATTTTCTTCACTAATATGAACTAAAAGTATGCGACACTTGAAATAGATATTTTGACATTTGTTTTCTCATATATTTATATATGGGATCCTATAGTTTAACAATATTCCACCAATAATCACTGTAGCAAAGTAATATACACCAATATTAACAAGGGTCGGTCAGCGAATCGGAAGGAAACAATGCCGAACTTCCATTCAAACGTCGAACAAAGGGCCGTTTAGATCAATACACAAAGTGAGAACAAAAATTCATTCACTCCAGTGAAAAAAAGACAAATTCAATTAGACTCTTCTTTTCATCCTGAGACTGTCTAAACCAATGACATTTTACAATGACTTTGTGCTTACGTTTGATACATTTTCAGGGTTGAAATAAATGCTTGTGGGATGGGGGGGGGTATTAACAGTGCAAGAATATACAGACAGGTATGAAGGAAATAGAAAATAATCTCGCTTCTAATGGTTACACACCAATTCTCATTTGTGCTTCATCGAGTTCCTGCCATTTTCAATCTGCCGGCTTGTTCCAGGTGACCGTGCGTTACATAATTGTCCGTATCTCTTGGGCACATTCTTTATTACAGGGTGTACTTCAAAAAAATAAATAAATAAAAATAACACCCACTTTCACAATGGAAAACAACAGACACGCACACAAAAACAAAGACAGTACATGATATTTACATTATACATCTCACGTATTCTTGTCTTAAAGCGTAATTATTGGCAAAGCCAAGGTTTTCCGACTTGAGATGAACCACATTTCTTGCCGCTCCCTGGTAATATCTGTAAAAAGGTATATAACAGGCACAGTGAGGGTGGTTGAGAAATCAGTATTCACTGGGAAATTAAATAAACACAGCAACAAACATGACAAGCACATGTCTGTATATTTTGGCACTTGGCAAATCAAACGGGGGTTATTTTGGAAAGGTGGGATAGGGTTTTTTGGCCTAAATGGACCTGGTGTTACAGTTACAAACTCAACTGATTTTTTTTTTTTTTTTTTTTCGAAGTATTTTTTTGGGTTTTTTTTTTTTTTTGGTCGATTATGATTGGTTTACCCAAAGGCAACATTATTTTTGCAGCAGGTGGCGTGTCGAATTTGGCCTTAAAGAGGTTGGCGAAAGGACTCCAACTGGAGTCGAGGAGACAAACAGACAGAAAAGCCAGACCAGACTAGTGCTGTGAGGGACTATAACGCCTCCTCCGCTGGCTCGCAGTGTTGCCGTGAAAATACTGAACAGAAAAACAGAGGTGCTAAATGAAGTACTCTTTCTTTTCCTCTGCATGTGCGTGGTTCCCCTCCGCATTGATGATGGCAGTGTCTGCATCAGGGGCGTCCTCTGCTCCTTTGGCCTCATTGGTTAAGTATGTCCCTGTCCACACAGTCCCACATAGGTCACATAGACACATAAGGTACAACAGTGGACATGTTGAAGCATTTTGCACACTATAGGTGAGGGGGCGAGAGGAGAGAGGGGAGGGAAGCCGTACCTTTGTGCCTGGCAAGATATCGGCCCAGGACGATGATGAAGCACAGGGTGATGAAGACCACCACAGCCACCACTCCGCCGATGAGCGCGTGATCGGGGCCGGGCTGCATCAGTGCGTTGGGATCTGGAGGAGGAGGAGAACCGGAAAACAACCGCTATAATTAGCCAATTACGGGGTGGTGTGTTAATATAAGAAGCGCAGACTCATTACTTCCCACAGTTCACTAAATACAGTGGTAAACAACTCAGCTGGAGCAGGCAGTCATTTCATTTCTCTGTTGATACCACTCATCGTTTCGCTGAGAAACAGAACAGCTTTGTTGATTTGAAACCATTTACAACATTGCTTTCATACAATTTACAAACCAAGGGCCAGATTTACTAAACAGGGCAAATTAGCGCTAGAGCGCAATTCCATAAAAGCTCCAAAGGGAAGAGAAAATTCTGCGGGTGATTTACTAACAATGCGCACACTGAAGAACACAGACACAGCCAGATCATTTCCATAATGACCAGCGCAATCTACCAAGAGCAGCGCAAATTAACGTCTGCTTTAAGACATGCTTTTTTGGGCATTAAGTAATGGTGTAAATACCAGTAATTTGACCACAATTTTTCCCATAAATTTTGTGCCTGAAAGAGAAACTCCTACAAATGCATATTCAATGAAGTCAGGCACAAAAATAACTGTGTCCAAGCCTTTCCAGTGCTAATTCTTCATTGCACGTCTTTAGTGAGTCCTGGCTGACAGTAGTATTTTAACGCCAAAAGACGGTTTATTTTAAAAGACGGTTTGCGCTGGCGCAAGCTGTTAGTAAATCTGGCCCCATGCATGTATGAACTGTATCCCAGAAATCATACTCTAGGCCACACCATTTGTGTTACGTAAATTATATCTTAAATCATGCACATCATTGAGAAACGATCAGACTTGCGATTTTGGTCTGCAGGACGATAAAATGGAAAAACAAAGGATATTCAGTCCAGAATATCATAAATAGGGTTTCTGCCTACATGCAAACTGTGGGATATTGGATTTAAAATGCTGTCTGGAAAGACCAGGGTGCAAATACAATTTTCAAAATGCACAATAATAAAAATATGCTCTTTTGAGGTGGATAAACATTATTTTTACAGAATAAATTTCTAGGCCCGATTTACATCTAGGATTAAGATGCATTTTGGTCCAATTCTTCAATTGGATGCAAATACAGCTATAGAGACTGGTATGTTACCCACTAGCAACCAACCAGATCACCCTAGCAACAGCCTAAAAACCAACCAGACCATTTACATTTGTGGACGTTTTGCATGGAAAAGCATCTTTCACACTTTATTCAGAAAGAATATACATCTAGTTTAAACACAAGACAGGTTTGAAATTTGTATACATTTAAAACATATTGCAGGTTATAAGTTAAACAATTCAGTATGGTTTTACTGCCGGTGCTTCATTTCTTTCGATGACCTATAATGCCATTAGTGGAGCATCACTCGAACCATTTTTCTAATCTTTTGAATCATAAGCTTTGGAAAAATCCTTTAATAAATTAATGTCACTGAAAAAGCTTTTAGAATGCATTTCCTCTAGCAACCAAATATTCAGTGAATACTGTCTTGAGCATTCATTTATATATATGTGTGTGTGTGTGTGTTCTAAATATTACTGCCATATGACATCCGCATGCAGTCAAATCGAGGAATTGCAAACCGGTGTTTACGCCATGCCGGATCACAAAAACATCCCCAGTAAGTCATGCTGCTTTGAGTTTTGGAGCCCAAGCAACATCAATTCAAAGCCAATGTTCTATACTGACTTTCAATAGGCAGCGGGAGGGAGGGGGATTTATCATTACAAACGAACGTTGAACAGCAACCAAAGACCTGTCATATCTCACACAGCCCTGCAAGGACCAAAGTGACTCAATCCTTGGCGATATACAACAAGTTTAAAAATGGCAGGGGTTGGCGGCAGGCTGATTTGTCTCCTGGGTTTAACTTTGAGTGAGCGAGCGCAGGCTAGGGTGAATTCAGTCGCCTCTGAACTTCTACACCACCTGGAGTCATGAATCTTAAGCCCCAACTGCGGATAGCATAGTATACTATAGACAGTTAATGCTTCCACTACCTGCCTCAAATGTGTAGAAGGATTAGTTCACCCATCAATTCTCAGTCTTTCTTCGATGGAACATGTAAGGTGAATATTCGATATATTGGCTACAATTTCCATCTAATGAAAGTAAATAAGGACTGGGAATGAACGTTATGTTGTAATTCACTGAAAATTTGGTCCTCTGCATGCTGTTCATCTCTGAGTCAGTGGGTTAAACCAGATCAGTAAGATTAGTGAAGACATCATTCAAGATACGTTTACCTGACAATGATGTGCTACTGTAAAAAAGTTAAAGGTCATTGCACACCGAGTCTGAAATTTTCGTATGCGTTTTTTTTTGTATTTGTAATCTGTAAACCTTGCACACCGAGTCCAATGTTTATTAATTAATCCGTTGCGAAAAAATGAGCAAAACAGCAGCCTACTAAATGGAGTCTTCAAGCTTTGAGGATGATTTTGTTGTCCTCTCGCTTCTTAAAAAAAAGAAAAAGAAAGGAAATATTGGGTCCATCCAATCCTGAGATATAGAGAGGACGGAGAGTTTCACCTCCTTATTAAGGAGCAGCGGGATTATCACGGACGATTCAAAGTTTACTTCAGGATGTCAGTGGCTCAGTTTGATGCTTTGCTAGTGATACTAGAGCCACATATTAAAGAGAAGATCAATTTCTGTGAACTCAGTGTGCAAGGATCTCTATACAGTGCTTTGTGCTGCGAGACGAAGTGGATGAATTTGACAATCGCCTTTCTGGGTTTTGGCGTTTGCTTGTACGGTGGCTCTGAACTGTCAAAACACCTCTCAAAATGCTTGCTACGGATGCGAAAAATGGAAAAAATCGAATCGATACAACTTTTTTTATGACGGACAAATATTTCGGAGGCAGTGTGTAAACGTTATTGACAACGTGAGGTCGTATTTATTTTTTGAACGTGCGAAAATTTCAGATGAAATTTTTGGACTCGGTGTGCAATGACCTTTACTTGTTTTTTTGGGGGTTTTTTTGTGTACCGATGACAACTCTGTCAAAACAATACCTGTTTACACGCATCTATGAAAATGACCTAGAACGCTGTGTAATGCATGCCAGGCCAGTAGTTGGCGATCTCACTTTGTAAAGAAACACTGAACGCTTAATAAACACGTGTATGACATGACTGTTTTCGCTAATTCGCATTTTTGTAATTCAAGCAGAGACGATAATGCTGTATTTTCAAAAATTGTAGCTTGAAACATGTTTTTAAAAGTTTGTCTTCACACCCCCCAAAACTTGTTGTTGTGCAAGTGAATGGCCAAAACACATAAAAAGTTTTCCATTTTTAGTTGAAAACAGTGTCGTGTAAACACCACCCTCAGATCTATTTTGTGAACTGCAGCAATTGAGTGAAAAAATCTGCCCGGAAATGATTTATTAATGATACTCCTTACAAGAAGATTTTCTGTGAATAACAACTTAAATTTTGGCATATGCCTCCACCTTTACGATACTTTGATGGGGGATTTTGTAGGACTGGGTGATAAAATTATATAATATTGAGCAATAAAAATGATGTGGATATAGATGATAATCTCTGGACATTTTTACTCGAAATTGATAAATCTAACAGCTTGCTGCTAATAGGCTGCATGTTTTGCATGTCTCTGTGTGAATGAATGGCGTAGTTTCACCTGATACACAAACTCGAACACACACAACGTTCAGCATGATTTCAGCATCTGCGTCTCAATTTATGAGAACATGAACATATGTACTTCATTTCCAGAGCTGCTCTGATAGTCACTTCACAACCTTTACTCTGTTCAATTTGAGAAAACAACTGTCAAATACACACTGACACTGAAAGTAAAACTGAAAGACCTTCACAACACCCCGTCAAAATAAAAGTCTGGTTTAACTTGAGGAAATTATGACAGAAATATATTACTATTATATACTAAAATGCAATTCTCCAATAATAATAATAATAACAACAACAACAACACCAATTTTTATTGAAAAGAATATAATTCATAAATTTATACAGTTATATAGAGCTAGTGTGCAGCATTTAACCAAATATAAAAATGCAATGTTTTGTTGTACATTAATTATGTTTTAATTTCATCACATTTTAAAAGATTTTTTTAAATTGTTAACATTTTATAAATTCATTCAATTACACCTTTTTTTATGATATATTTGTAGTTAATCATAAAGCACAGAATCCAGGAAAAAAATTAATAAAATGGAAAACAGAATTTAGGGGGAAATAAAACAGATTTAATGGGGCCCCAAATTAAAAGGTAGCTCTGTGGAGTTTAATTGTGAACAAACAAATGATCTTTTCATGCACTCTTAAGGTGTAATAAACACGTAGAAAGCATTTCCTTCCACATTAATGGTAAATGAATATCGTACATATCAATATTGCGTGATATGTAAAAAAATATATTGTGATAATATTTTTGGCCATATCGCCCAGCCCTAGGATTTATGTAAGGAAGAAAGTCATACAGGTTTGGGAAAACATGGGAGTGGATGGGATTTTCATTTTTGGGTGAACTATCCCTTTATGCTCACTTGAAGGGTACAGGACAAAATGGTTTTTGTTTGACCTGGAGCGATTGTGTCCTGACACAACACCTTTGGCCCTACATTGGGTGCCATTTCAGTACTTCTGCAAGGGTGTAAACTTTAACTATGTGTCTTTATTGCTCTTTGAACTTGTTCTCATTAGCTCAAAGTGATGAATGGCTCTCGCTTCTGCTGTGCTTGGCAAAGTGACCCTGGGAGATGTGAAGAACAGGGACTTCTGCAGACCCATTTCTAACACATAAATGAACCCATTTAGTTCAATTAACATTGTGCTTTGTTTTGAGGCAAAATAAAAGCCATGTGGAAATTAAGTTCAAAGAATGGTACACTTTATGGGAGGCTGTTCAGAATGGAGTACACTAATCTTGTCTTCATTTGGGATTTGCTATACTCCACTCCAATTTTGACAGACTAAGGTGTCTTGTACTGTATTTGCTGTGACACGACTGATTGCACTGCTATCGATTGCTTCAGTCTGTTCCTGTCTGTTGTGCTGCTGAGAGGTTTGGGTTTGTAGCTCTGCTTTTTTATTGAATCTTTAACTTACTTTCACTCTTTCACATTTTTGTTTAAAGTAATAATATATAACTTAATTCCACCATATTTCTGGTATTATCTATCAAACTAATCTAATTTGATCGTTCGCTTTGATCCATTCGCGTTTCTATTTGCGCCTATTATTGTTTTCTTTTTTCTCGCTCCGTTTTCATTTCTCTCTCGCTCCGTTTTTCACGAGTTCATCAAACAACAGTGGTAAGTGGTAAGTTCAGTTGGTATCATTCATCAGTCACGTTGAGTAATGGCTTCTTCTCCTCCTATTGTTGTTTGCACTTCATGTCACATGTGTAGTTTATCTCTCTCTGTCGGCGATGAGGGATTCACATGTGATAAATGCAGGGAAATAGTTAGACTGACAGAGAAGGTTTCAGAATTAGAGACACGCATCCAAACTTTAGTTGAGGATAGTAAGAATGTGAGGGCTGTAGATACTGCTTTGGATGCGACTAGCTCAGGGAGTCCTGCACATTGTTCGGTTCCGGTTGAGCCCGGGCAGCTGGGTGACTGTAAGGCGGCCTAGTCACGGGTCAAAACACCACTCTTCCGTTCCGATCAGAACATCAAACAGGTTCTCCCCACTCAGTGAGGCACCCACTGAGAAACCTGATGAAAGTGCTTTAGTAATTGGCGATTCTATTGTACGGAACGTGAAAATAGAGCCACCAGCCACCATAGTCCGGGAGCCAGAGCGCCTGACATCTTGGCAAATTTAAAAGTGCTGGCTAATGCTAAACGTAAATTCAGTAAGATTGTTATTCACGTCGGCGCTAATGATGTTCCACTTTGCCAGTCGGAGATCACTAAAAATAATGTTAAAGAGGTGTGTGAACTTCCAAGTATGATGTCAGACACTGTAATATGCTCTGGCCACCTCCCTGCTTACCGTGGTGATGAGATTCATAGCAGACTGTCGTCACTCAATGGCTGGATGTCTAAGTGGTGCCCGCAGAATAACATAGACTTCATAGACAGTTGGACGAGTTTTTGGGGCAGACCTGACCTGTTGAAAAGAGATGGTGTTCATCCCTCCTGGGGTGGTGCCACTCTTCTCTCTAGAAATATGGCACATAGTCTTAGAGTTCGTACTTGACTAACTGTGGCCCAGGTCAGGAAGCAGACAGACTGGCTAAACCGACCGTCTGCTAGCCACCTCACGTCACAGAAGTCAGTTAATTCTCAGCACATAGAGACTCTTTCACCTAGATATCACACTATAGAGACTGTGTCTGTTCCCCGAACTAGAAAATACAGAAAATGTCCAAACCAAATTAAGAGTAACAATTTAATTGATGTTCAACAAATAAAAAATGTTTACAATACAGAGAAACAATTGATAACACTTGGCTTACTGAATATCAGGTCCCTTTCTACAAAAGCACTTTTTGTAAATGATTTGATCAATGATAATAATCTAGATTTGTTCTGTTTGACAGAAACATGGCTAACACCAGATGGATACATTACTTTAAATGAGTCCACCCCCCAAGATTACTGCTATAAAAATGAACCATGTCCAAAAGGTAAAGGGGGAGGTGTTGCTACAATTTATAGCAATATTCTCAGTATTTCTCGGAGGGCAGGCTTTAAGTACAACTCGTTTGAAGTTATGGTGCTGCGTATAACATTATCTAGAGAAACACATGTTAGTGATAAATCCCCTGTGATGTTTGTACTGGCTACTGTATACAGGCCACCAGGGCACCACACAGACTTTATTAAAGAATTTTAAGAAACTATGGACTCTCTCTTTTCTAGCACTTTAGGTACAGTTGCTCCTTTATGCTTAAGGAAGATCAAAGAAAACAGTCAGACTGTTCCTGTTCCATCTAAACTACTAAAAGAGCTGCTTCCAGAAGTCATAGATCCTCTTTTGGCTATTATTAATTCATCACTGTCATTAGGATATGTCCCCAAAACCTTCAAATTGGCTGTTATTAAGCCTCTCATTAAAAAAAACACAACTTGACCCCAAAGATCTAGTTAAGTACAGACCGATCTCAAATCTCCCTTTTCTGTCAAAGATACTAGAAAAGGTAGTATCCTCGCAATTATATTCCTTTTTAGAGAAAAAAAATATTTTTTGAGGAATTCCAGTCAGGATTTAGACCGTATCATAGTACTGAGACTGCTCTCATTAGAGTTACAAATGACCTGCTTCTATCATCTGATCGTGGTTGTATCTCTTCATTAGTTCTACTGGATCTTAGCGCTGCGTTCGACACTATCGACCACAACATTCTTTTAAATAGACTAGAACACTTTGTTGGCATTAGTGGAAGTGCATTAGCATGCTTCAAATCATATTTATCTGAACGCCATCAGTTCGTAGCAGTGAATGAAGAGGTATCATATCGATCACAAGTGCAGTATGGAGTACCTCAAGGCTCAGTACTAGGGTCGTTACTTTTCACGCTTTACGTTACCCTTGGGAGATATTATCAGGAGACATGGTGTTAGCTTTCACTGTTATGCTGATGATACTCAGCTCTATATTTCTTCGCGGCCCAGTGAAACACACCAAACTGAGAAACTAACGGAATGCATAGTCGATATAAAAAACTGGATGACGAGTAACTTCTTACTGATAAATTCTGAAAAAACAGAGGTGTTAATTATCAGACCTAAAAACCCCACATGTAATAACCTAGAACACTATCTAACACTTGACGGCTGCTCTGTCAATTCTTCTTCATCAGTTAGGAACCTAGGTGTGCTGTTTGATAGCAATCTTTCATTTGAAAGCCATGTTTCTAGCATCTGTAAAACTGCGTTTTTCCATCTCAAAAACATATCTAAATTGCAACCTATGCTCTCAACGTCAAATGCAGAAATATTAATTAATGCGTTTATGACCTCAAGGTTAGACTATTGTAATGCTTTATTGGGTGGTTGTTCTGCACGCTTGATCAACAAATTACAGTTGGTCCAAAATGCAGCAGCTAGAGTCCTTACTAGAACCAGGAAGTACGACCATATTAGCTCGGTTCTGTCAACATTGCACTGGCTCCCTATCAAACATCGTATAGATTTTAAAATCTTGTTAATTACTTATAAAGCCCTGAATGACTTAGCTCCTCAGTACATGAGCAAACTCTTATCACATTATAGTCCCCCACGTCTGCTGCGTTCTCAAAACTCTGGCCATTTGATAATACCTAGAATATCAAAATTTATCAATTTATCAAATTTAGCACCCAAACTCTGGAACAATCTACCTAATACTGTTCGGGAGGCAGACACACTCTGTCAGTTTAAATCTAGATTAAAGACACATTTCTTTAACCTGGCTTACACATAACACACTAATACACTTCTATTATTCAAATCCGTTAAAGGATTGTTAGGCTGCATTAATTAGATCAACCGGAACTGGGGACACTCCTCATAACACACGATGTACTCGTTACATCATAAGAAGAATGGCATCTACGCTAATATTTGTCTGTTTCTATTCTGTTTCTCAGTCTGTGTCCAGATCAGATGGTGGATCGGCGCCGGGAGATGATATATGTGGCCCTGATCGTCAGCCGGACACCTGGATGAGCCCCGGGGACATACCCCCAGTGAAGACCTCAACTTAAAATACAATAAAACTTAAAATAAAACAAATAACTAAAAATATAATAAAATACCGAACTACATATTCATAAAATTCTATTATTGTTAGAAATTGCAACAATATAAAAATAGAAATATAATACATTTATACATTTAAAATTTTAATTAAAACAATAAGTAAATAATAAATAAACAATAATATCCTGGCCAGAGGAGAACTGGCCCCCCGACTGAGCCTGGTTTCTCCCAAGGTTTTTTTTCTCGATTCTGTCACAGAGGGAGTTTTGGTTTCTTGCCGCTGTCACCTCTGGCTTGCTCAGTTGGGGACACTTAATTTCTAGCGATTATCGTCAATTTGATTTCACAGATACTATTTAAACTAAACTGAGCTAGACAATGACATCTCTGAATTCAATAATGAAATGCCTTTAACTGAAAATGTAATGTTTAATCTTATTATTATACATTACTGACACTCTATCCTCCAATTTGATACTGTTAAGTGCTTTGACACAATCTGTATTGTTAAAAGCGTTATATAAATAAAGGTGACTTGACTTGACTGTCCAATTGCTTATATACACATAAAAAACACTATTTAAAATATAAAAAGTTCATACTTTACATAAAGCTAAAGCAATTTTTGTAAGTTGCTATGGATAAAAGTGTCTGATTAAATTCTTTTCATTGCAAATCTAAGTACACACACTATTTGGTTTGTTCAATTAAGCATATTTAGCTATTCTACCACTTTAACTTTTAACAAATACTTATTGCTGAGGAAGGTTACTTTAACTTAAAATGTTATTTTGAATGAATAACTAGTCTAACTTATATATACAGTATATATATATATATATATATATATATATATATTTGGCACAACTACATCTACAGAAGTTGAGAAAGCTCAAAAATGCATTGCAGCTGGTTGCTTTGTCTTTTTAAGTTGTCATCTTTCTATTTTTTACAGTTTAGTGCAACAACACTTAGGTTGAGGTACCCTAAAATAAACATGGACATGGGCTACAAAATGGGCTTCAGCTTCAAAAAATAATAGCAGAAAAGCCATTATTGCTGCAGATGTCTTTCATTCTCTCATGAATGTGCAAGTTTGATAATATAGTTCAATTTATGGACTGCATTAAGTGTTTCCAGCTCGAACTGAATGAGCTGTGTAGTGGTTACATGATTTCAAGCTGCTCTTCGAATCTCATTTTTCTCATTTAAATGAGCCCCAGGAATTATATACATTTACAATTTAAAAAGTTTATTTATTTTATTGCAATATTTCTCTTTCTCATTTCAGCGTTGTAGTTGGCTGTTGCTTAGAAATTGCTTAGAGTTGCTTAGAGTTTTGTATATTTCTTGATAATAAGGATATTGCCTGTTCATTATGGCATCTTGTGAATGAACAGTTTTAAAGCAGGGGGAAGAATAATGATGTTTGTCTTGTTGTCCAGTACATCGTCTTTAATTAAAGGCAGGATTCACATTCTTAGCTTGTGTGCTACTGTAATGTCTCCTTATTTTTTCACATATATATATATACATACACACACACACACACACACACATATACAGTACATTTTGCTTCTGTGGCACTTCTGTGGAAGGTATCTAGAGATTACATACTCTATTTTTTTATTTTTATTACTATTTTTAATTTTATTTTGTTAAATGAATGAAAATAACAAAATGCAACATACAGTATAGTCATGCATAGTCCAAATATTAGAATATACAGTATACACTACACTACTATAAATTGTCAAGGTAAAATATAAAATATTTTTGAAAAATATTTAAAATATTAAAATAAAAAGTATACAATTTTCACCAAGGCACCAATTCACCAATTCACCAAGTATTTGTTTGATAAAAATACAGTAAAATCAGTAATATTGTGAAATATTATTACAATTTAAAATAACTGTAATTTTATTTGAATATATTTTAAAATGTAATTTATTCCTGTGATGCATAGCTGAAATTTTAGCATCATTGCTCCAGCCTTCAGTGTCACATGATCCTTCAGAAATTAATATGCTGATTTGATGCACAATTTCGGATTATTATAAGTGTTTTATATATATATACTTTCTATTTTCCATTGATTTTGTTGTTGATGTCAAAAGCCACATGTCCACATTTTGCTCAAATTCAGCTACAGTGAAAGGCTTTTGCAGTTCACATTAATATTAATACCAGTTGCTTATTTTAAAATACATTTTTGAAAAAAAACAAACAAAAAAAACATTTAATTTTATCACTTTATAAGCATCCTTTTTCCGAAAAACATCCTGCAAAGTGAGCATCTGTAACCAAGGGCAGCAGAGCATCAGCAAAGGATTGGACAGACATGCCAGAATAGAAAACATTTTGATATCTCCAAATGTATCTGGTCACAGAGTGACAGCTGGCCAGCGGAGGTCAGAAGCATGTGTATCTCTCCGTTGACGGAGCAAAGACACACTTTACCCTTCTGGAAATGGAGCTTGTTTGTGGAAATAAATCCTCAGTCAGTAGAAATTCCATTAGCGATCATTAATCTCATTGAAGGATGGTGACATGTGGCCAAAGACGTACGTCATTTCACTTGAGCGTTAATGAACTCCATTAAAATCTCACATGTGAAAGGCCGGAGGCACAGAACGGATGTGCTTTATGGCACACACATAACCAATCAGAATGTTTTAAATCAACATTTGTATCAAAATGAATCACTGTGGAATTAATTAATGTTGACTTCTTGCTTTAGAATTTGTGGCAAAGAATCTGTGAAATTGTACATAGAAATGTCTGTGAAGATATGAAATCGAGGTCTATAGGCAGCACTTTTCATTTGCATCATTATTGAATAATGTTTCAGGTTCAAAACAAGTTAAGCTCTATTGACAGAATCTGTGGCTCGTTGTTGATTAACACAGAATACAGTTTCTGTGTTTACTATTCGACTGACAGACTGGTAATCATTTTCTATGGTATAATCAATGCCTTTTCACATATAAATCTTCATTTGTTTTGAACTGATAACGTTCCTCAAAGCATACTGCATTCTAAATACAGATGACACCTGAGATACTATCTTTACATGCTATACATAATCTCTGTCATCTCCACACACTCATTTCGCAGCTCATGTTCACTGTATTCCCAGTGGAATATGGTGTGGGTGGCATAAAATATGATTAGGTTTTAAAAACAAATTACAGTTGCTAATTATTAAAATCAATTCCCTCATGGGAGAGCAGGCTAAGGAAAACTGACCTAAGACAAATAGTTAAAACACATCGAGGTGGAACATTCAGCACAGAGACCGCAGTGAAAGTGATGATCAAGCTGAAAATCAATGGTTCACAAAACAAAACAAAAACAGGACAGAAACTGCACATACAAAACAAAACATGTTTTCAAAAGGCCATACCATGCATAGACTGATGACTTATAATATTATGTTTTTATGTCAGCAATTCGACAGTCATTGCTGCAACTCGGTTCTAGAGACTACACAAGAACTTGAAGCTTTGTGTTTACTGTATGCCTTTCAGATAGTCTACAAGGACACTGAGCTATCTTCTAGAAATTAGTCTTGGTTTCTTAAGGTTCATTCATTCATAATAAAAGAAAACAAAGCTAATGACAAGAGGCAGACTTGGAAATAACATCCCCCCCCCCCCCCCCCCCAAATGTAATGTTTTATCAGAATTTTAAAAGATTAGTTTTTTTTTAACATTTCTAAATTTGTTGAATTCATTTTGGTATCTCTGAAATGGTATAATGTCAAAAATGTCATGGTAGTATAACCATCCTGTAATGATACAATAATTAAGAAAGTAATATTTTTTATTGTATTTCTTTTAATAAAAAAACAAGGTTAGCGGTCAAATGTCAACTGGTGCAACCAAGAAAACGTAAAAATATTAATGATTCAAAATAACTGCAGATTTGAACATTAAAGAAAGAAAGAAAGAAAGAAAGAAAGGAAGAAAGAACCTATTGTTGGTATATTGGCACACAACTTGATATTTGACATTGAAAATGGCCTAAAAGTTTTTCAAAAATGTATTAATGTGGCACAAATTTTTACCAAACCCCCCCCCCAATTATTACTTCTTTTTTTTCCACTGTAAGAAAAAATATATTAAGATTTACTTGGTTACACTACTTGACATTTGACACTGAAAATGGCCTAAAGGTTTTTAGAGTGACACAAATTTGTACAATTTTAAAAAAAATTCTACAGTTTTATTACTTTAAAATTATATTGATTATCCATTGTAAAAATTATATTAATTATATTAAGATTTACTTGGTTACACCACTTGACATTTGAGATTGGAAATGGTGGTATATATATATATATATATATATATATATATATATTCTCAAAAATGCATGAAAATGGCACAGAAAAAAAGTACATTTCTAAGAACATGCATTTTTTTCATCTAGTAGATGTCTATCCTTGTGCGATTGACCCTTATAATATAAACTGTATTTCTAACACTTCCAGACCATAATAAGATTAATTTCCTTTCACTGACGACAGTAAGTAGGCCAAAGGTTTAAGCATCCCCCATGTGAATGACAGCACCATGGAGCACCATGACATTTCACAAAGATCAGCAGTGCTCCCATGCAAGGCAATGGCTCCCAGCTCATGCTATGGAGGAGGTTAATTGGCGTAACCCGTCCCACCACTCCACAAGCCACATTACAGCGCCCTGTCTCGCAATGATGATGTCAGCACTCCAGCAAAAAATATTTACCTGTGGTTGCACCTGGGAAATCTTTAGCTGTTGCCATGGACGCAGACAGAAAGGGGCAGTAAGGGAAGACAAGGGTGAGGACATCACAAGGGGAGAGAAGAAAAAAAAAACTGGCCACAAAACTCAAAACCATTAATGAAGACGCCAACTGACCGCATTAACCTGCAGTCAGAATGATGGAACATGGACGACTGGGACGACAAGATGGTTTCAAGAACAAATTCAGTGTACAAAAACACACATCCTGCAAAACACTTCCATTTGGACATATTCTGAACTATACATTCATGCTAATCTCCGATATTTTCTACGTCCCACTGCACTGCTCTGTAATGATGCTACTTATCATGCAAATCGCTCCGTATTTCAAGCCAGTGAAGCTGAAGATATTTTTACTATATTAATGCCAGTTTAGTCATTTGAGTTACTAGCCTCTTTATCTTATGCAGATTGAGAAAACCAGCATGACAAATTGGGACATTGGGTCTCCTTCACTGTGCGTACTTAACATTTTGTGTGTGAAATCAGTATATAAACGTCTTCACAAACAAATCATGATTCATTAATACATTTCATACTCAAATTTATTCTGAATTTATGAGAAAAAAAATATGTATGTGAAACCACACATTAATAAAAATACATATTAGTAGAAAAAATATTATTATTTAAAATAAATAAATAATGATTGACAATTGTGTAAGAAATAAAAAAATAAGATTTACTTGGTCACACCACTTGACATTCGATGTTGAAACTAGTCTAAATATTTTTAAAATGACATAAATTTGCACATAAAGACTTTTTAAAAAAATAGTTTTATTACTTGTTTATTTTGCAATAATAATAATAATAATAATTGTATATTTAGGTGTAAGAATAAATTATATTATTACTTCCTTGGTTATACTATTTGACCAAAAACACAATTTTTTCTTTTTACACAATTTTTATTACTTTGTTTAGCAACTTACTTGGTTGAAAACTAACTAACAAAATATTTTTAATTGTACATGTAAGAAAAATTTAATTATTTTCTTGGTTACACCACTTGACATTTGACAAAAATGCTTTTCATTTTATTGCTTATATTTTAAGAAACATTTATTTGATTTTGTTCCTCTAAAATATATCCTTGACCCTTCTACAATATTAAATTTGTTTCTAACTTTTCCAGATTCTTTCTCACAGAAATAAAAATCATATACTCAATGTAATCATGTTAAGATGAAGTTTTATACATAGATATTTAATCTTAAATGCATATATTTCATCATATAAAGTGAAAGAGCAAGAAAAGCTGTGTTGTCGCTTTAGAGAAGTATTGTCTCTCTGTCTGTTTATAATGTGTTTGAACTGGTTTTGAGGATGACAAACTGGTTTCTCATTTAGGATACTTAAAATTCATTAATATAAGAACGATTTCAGGCGTCCAAGCAATTATTAGTGAATGAGACCTGATGTCTTGGTGATGACTTGCAGTGTTTATGGACTTTTTTAAAGGTACACAATGTCAATGTGGCTTGTCCCCATGCTTGTTTATCCCCACTGGAGTATTACATCTGTCCTTCGACTTACTGAAACAGAGCAGATGTCTGATTAGAAATGCCTTTTATCTCTCACCTCTTTGACAGCCTGACAACCAGAATTTCATCTGTGGCTAGCTTTTTTTCCCCTCAACACAAGAGCCAAAAACCTTTTAGTCCAATTTGTACAATGAGGAAAAAAAAGAATGTCTGATGTAAAAAGGAGGAGGTGGTGTGAAGTGGCAGCAAGAGAGATGGAGAAAGACAGAGATGGGAAGATCAACATTCGCGCTGTAGTTCAAACGCGGCGTGACTGTTCCCACCTTATTTCTGCTGCGGGCAGAGTGTGTTTCCCGCAGGGTTTCTGATCTGGGTGTATCTCACGAAACCTGTCACGAGTATGTCTGGGCCGGGTTTCACTTCACATTTTAGTGTTGTTGATGGGGATTTCGTCCCTAGTGGCTGATAATAGTACCACAATTTTTACATTTTTTATTTTTACATTTATGCATTTAGCAGACGCTTTTATCCAAAGCGACTTACATTGCATTCAAGTTACAGTTTTTACATTTTATCAGCTCTTGCTTTCCCTGGGAATCGAACCCATGACCTTGGCGTTGCTAGCGCCATGCTCTACTATTTGAGCTACAGGAAAGCCACAAGCTACTAGCGTTGGGATTTAGAGTTATTTTTTTTTTTAAATATCCAATGCTCTGCAAAAACAGTAATATTGTAAAATATTATCTTTAAAATATTAACTTGTTTTTGTAAAAAAAAACAAAAATAAATAAAAATATATTTATATATATCTACTTATTTTTTAATCATCAATGTTGAAAATAGTTGTACTGCTTAATATTATATTATATTATGTTATATTATATTATATTTCATTATATTCAGGATTCTTTGTTGAATAATGTTTCAAAAGAACAACATATATTGAAAACAGTTTAACATATTTGTTAAATATTTTGTAAAATTATAAAAGTCTTTACTGTCACTTTTGACCAAATTAACGCATCCTTGCTGAATAAAAGTATTAATTTCTTTAAAAAAATTTTGATCCCAAAATTTTGTATATATTGTTTTTACCTTTTGGTGCACTTCAGGTATGGAAAATGTGCAGATAATATTTATATGTACACTGTAAAAAAAAAAAGTTGAGCTAACTTAAAATGTTAAGGCACCCAGCTTCAGCAGATTTTTGAGTTCTCTCAACTAATTTCTTTAGGAGATTCTCAACTTTTTTTTATAAACTTAAAACAACAAGATGAGTAAACTCAAAAAACTGCTGAAGCTGGTTGCCTTAAAATTTTAAGTTGGCTCAAGTTAAAACTTTACAGTGTATTTATGCATATAATATTTTTTGTGAAGCAAAAAAAAAAAAAAAAAACTATATACATTTTTTTATTTATTTTGCATTTTGATTTCTTCCTGTAGAAACGCACTATATATATATATATATATATATATATATATATATATATATATATATATATATATATATATATATATATATATAGATTTCTTTTTTTTTATTATTATTATTTCTATTCAAGCTTGGCCTCGTGTGAAAGAAAAATAGAAGAAAATAATTCTAAAGGCAGCCTCATTTTGGGACACATTCTATGAAGGTTTGTCACGTTTTTGACTATCTTTTAAACATTTTTAGGGTGAAACATGACCTGGATATGTTTTCGTGCGATTCACCCATTGGCCCCGTTTTACATATCACCTTGCCCAAAACAGCTTTATTTACATGTTTATTTTCTGTTTTTCTTGTTGGTCAAGGCTCCTCTTTTGGTTCCTTAATGCTTAACGTGAGTGTTTGCTCGTTTCCTGCGCCTGGACTTCAAACACAAGTTGTTTTGATCAGTCTCTGCCTCCCGCACCCTTCCTTTACTCGTCTCCCAAACTGATTACCGATACATAATTAGCTCTTTTAAATAAGACCTAAGACTGGAGAGGAGGAAAAAGTAAAAAGAAGTATAAATACAACTCAGCATTTTCAAGCTATTTGGCAAGGATTTCGTTTAGGGTCAAATTGCCTCACAAGTGCCTCTGGAAGCATTTCATCTCTTGCTCATGCAGCAGGGCGTGCTTCTGAAAAGACGTCAATTTTATGGATGTTTGCATGCTTTTCTGAGCAAGTAAACGAAACTCTTTTTCATCTGTTCTCATGGTTTTAATTGAGAGGGGGTTGGGAGCGAACACATGCTGATTATAGGAAGCAAGCAATAAATATTTTACAGTTCAAGCAAGCGCCGGATTAAACCCACGAGACGTAAATGCTGATGCTCATTTAAAAGTCAGAGGAGAACTCAGGGCTCCAAGCAGCCAGAGGGAGTCTCGTCTGCTCAGACCTACTGCTGGGTACAATTAGACTATACATTATACCTGCAGGAGAGATGTCACAGGTCTCTCAGTGGCTCAATAACACTCACATAGGAGCGTGCAGACCAATACATGGATTTTCCCATCCAGCGGAGCAATCGGATTGGCTATGGATGCTGCTGTTTGTAGCTCATGCTTGTCTTTCTGCAAATTCTCTGCTGCATGCTTGACTTCTGAATATATGGAGGTTTCGCTTTTGTCTTTATGGGCTTTTTTGACTTTGATTTATACAATAGGAGAGAGGAGAGAGTGGAAAGTAAGGCGAAACCATGGGAGTGTATAGCTCTATGTGTGATATTGCTACTACCTATGCCAGTACAGCTCTAATGAATACACTATAGAGCTACACATATATAGCAGTCTCCAGTGACTACATATATATATATATATATAGGGATTGGTATATGCTTTTATGGAAGCCAGCAGCCTGCTTGTTTTTCAAATTATAATGTTTAACAGTGGAATTTGTGGTACATTTCAAATACTTTTTTGCTTTAAATCTATTTTTGTAATGTTGGGATTCGCCTTGTTGGTTTGGTTAACTTATAATGCTTTAACAAACACCTTCATTAAAAAAATCCCTATGGAATTCATGGAAAAATACTTCTGGAACCAATGACACTATACATGGTAACACTTTAGTATAGGGACCAATTATCACTATTAACTAGTTGCTTGCTAGCATGCCTGTTATTAGCATATTGGCTGTTTATTAGTACTTAAAAAGCACATATTCTGCATAAGCATATTTTACATCCCTTATTTTTTTTAATTTATTCAATAGAATTTGCTACAACAGAAGTCTGAAACTCTGTTGCAGATGTATATCTTTAAATGCACATATAAATCACGATTACCATTACTAGTATTAACTATTACTAGTACTGTTTCTGTGAAAAGTGTAAACACTGTGGTACTATCAAAGCATTGATATGTTTATTAGAGCAACCTCAGAAGTCCAACATACTCTAGTAGCATTGGCTCGAACCAATGGGGTGAGTTTTTGGGCGGGACTAGCTGTTAGTTCGACCAATGGCAGTTGGAGTGGAGGTGTAATAGAAGGAAACCCGCTAAAGGAGTCCTTATTTTTAAGTCGAAGCAGTGAAAGTGGTGCAAATGTGACACCCTTCACCTTTAAAGACCTTTAAAGATGCATTCTGAATAGATGTGTACATGGTACTAATATTTTTAGAAAATGTTATTACGGAAATAATATATACCTAACCGCAAACTTGAATGTTTTTTTTTTTTGGACATTTAACTGCATGTTAATTGAAATTAAATGAAAATGTATTGCAGTTTACATATTTATTAACTACAAATAGCTGAACTTTAGAATTTTATATGCAATTTCATAATTGCTTCTATTGTCTTTGAAATATGGTTAAGATGTACTGCTGAATGTACTAATGAGCATTAACTGTAAACTAAAATATACTTTAATGTCATTAGTATTGATACTTGTGTCATGTATTTAAATATATTTGTAATTACACATTAAGTAACAATTTTTAAAATGTTAAAGCAAATTTAAAATATATTAACTTTAAATGTAATATGAAACAACACACTATAGTTGTATAGTACATGTGCTGTAGCATAGTCAACACATCAAAATGAGTGTACTTTATTAAAGCACAACACAAATTATTAAAACAATGATTTAAAAACTACTTTAAAATGTTTCCTTTTTAAAAGTGTACTTAAGCGTCTTAGGAAACATGCACTAAGTACACTTAGGCAGCCTTTCATTTCATTAATTTTGTATTATCTGCATGACCATTTTTTTTAAAATATATAATTATAAGTTTTTAATTACACTACAAGTGCACATTCAATAGACTTAAGTACACTTCATTTTCACAAGGGTTAGTTCTAACTACATTAATAATAATTTTTTAAAAGAATAGTGAAGTTGAATCAGAATTAGAATCATTTTGATACCCATGTCTAAGGATAAAACACGAAAAACAAAACTGAGTAATGTTACACAGCACAGCCCAATTTGCCATCCTACTGAACAGAATACTAACATAACACAATTTGCCATCCTACTTTGTATTTATTGCCTTTCCTAAACACCAAACATTCCCATTTCTATCTGTCCTCTGCAAATGAAATTGTACCTACCAGCAGACACATTAATAAACGGAAATTAAAACGGTAACTGGAGATGAATAGGGAGTGCGTGATTTCAACTGACATTTATTGCCACTTGGCAGTCGTACCATTAGCAAATTAGGTTCATTCAAGAGCCGAGTCGGACAACTCATCCTGAGAGGAAGGGCTTAATAAATATCACTCGGGTGAAGTCAGACATCTAGATGAATTAGAAGGTAATGAGTCATGTGAATGAGATTCTCCCTCACTTTTTCTCTCTACACCTGTCTTTCAGTCGCTTCCTCTCACCTCTTTAACCTGAGGGCCGAGGTTTAGTTTTTCCTATAGTAAATGCTGCAACAAAAAGTGTTAATTTCAGTTGACGACTATTCAAATGTAGTTAGCATGTCGCTAATATATTGTTATGCTAACAGATAGCTTTCTGTAACCTGATTCATTTGTAGAGCATCTATACTAGTCTTTATTTTGTGTGTCTGTTTGTCTCGTTAATGTTTCCAAATAAATTTGGGGCAATGGAAAGGCACGTAGAACTGTGGGCTCGACTTTCAAAAGGCGTCCGTCCATAAAGGCCCCTCCTGCTGAGACAAATCCTGCGTCTTTGTTTTTAGTACAACAAATGCGTACCTTCCAAATGATTTCTCTCAAAGACTGCTGTTGGGCCTATTAAAAAGCGATGCTCCAATCTGTCTCTGTCCCAAGCGCTCTGTATCTTCCTTCCAATTTTAGCTTGACAAATGCTATCTGCATTAGCAGTGGACCCTTAATTGTGTGTTCTTCTCTTGCTTTACTTCCTGTTTTGGAGAACCAACTTATCATTTCTGGCTCAGTCTCACTTTGGTGGCAAATACTGCAGCCACCAGCAGTTTCTGCTGTGTACCCTCAACACACAAAACCATTGGTAAACTAGGCCACAAGGAGTTTACTGAGTGCGTATGTGTCTTGATGCGGATTACGATGGATATTAACATAAACTTTCACAAATAAAATTAATAATGAGAACACATGAGAATATAAATAAAGAAACTCATGGATTTATTGCCCTCCAGAGGTTATGATGACCCAGAAGTACTTACCATACACATACAGTGTAAATTCATCCCTGTTGGTGCCGAGTTGGTTGCTGGCCTCACAGCGATATGTACCGTTGTCTGTTTTGTTGAGTGTAGTTATGATTAGATCTCTACCCTCCACAATCATTCGTTCAACATCAGGAAGCTCACCTCCATCTTTTGTCCATAAAACTGGCTCAGGCCTGAAAACGAAAGAGTAATATAGCTTGAGGCCTCAGAAATGTACAGGTCAAAAACTCAGAAAACACTGGTATGTCTGTACATAAGAATCTCAAAATGTTTGCAATGTTGTAAAGGTTCACAAACCTGTGATTTTTATGCATAGCAATTTAATTTAATTTAATTAATTTATTATTTTTTATTTTACTGGGTTATTTTAAACTTTATTTTGCGTTCATACTATATAATATAATATAGTAAACTATATAATAAATAAATAATAAACTATATAATTTAACAAAGGATACACACATTCCGATATAAACTGCATGGAAGCTGTTATTTTGTTAAAATATTTTATTAAAATATTGAAATTGGGATGTAGTGCCAGAAAACGGACAGTTTCTGCTATTTTATGTAGATTTTTACTGTATATTTCTTAGCTTTAGTACAGAAAAAAAAAAAATTTGAACACAAGAATGCATCTAATATAAATGCCCCCTGTATTACTTCCATTGTAAATATATGAAAAAATCTCAGTTCCTTTAATCTGTTTAGGGCATAGGTTTAGTAGGCTGGTGGCAGAAAAGATTTGTCTCTCGTTTTGTTATCATTTCTGCTCAAGGAACTTTTTACGGTTTTGTCCTCTACCTCTGAAAGGTCACTTTAAAAGAGTTACAACTGTCTCTACACGATTATATGACGCACTAAATCGCTCCCAAATATCACAATCTGATTTAGTATTATTGCTTTTTGTTCTCGGCATGCAGATAAGGGCTGCCTTGAGACGTGACGATTCTGCAAGTTCAACTTCATAAGACAAACCATATTCAAATAATGTTCACTTAGGTGATCAAAAGAATGCTGTACTCACAGTGGGTTGCCTTTGGATACACACTCCAGTTTGAAGTATTGTCCTTCCTGAGGTACTATTACTGAGCGCACAATCTCTACCTGAGGAGGATCTGGATTGAGAAAGCAAAATAAAGCAAATAAAAAAAAATAAAAAAAAATCACAAAACACAAAAAAGAAACAACAAACAAACAAAAAACAGAAAACACAACCAAAGCAAAACAAACACACAACAAAACAAAATGCAAAACAAAGACACAAAACAAAACACAAAATAAAATAAAACAAAAGGTAAAACCAAAACATAACACAAACACAAAATAAAACAAAAGTCACAAAGCAAAACAAAAACACAAAACAACCAAAACATAACAAAGCACAAAACACAAAATAAAACATAAAACACAAAGCAAAATAAAAAACACAAAACAACCAAAACACAAAATGTAAAAATGTATGAGGAAAAATTATCTTCAGTGTAAATATTATATACACATACAATCAAACTACTAGCATTTTGTCACACCACACAGCACATAGCTTGTTAATAGAAATGTTTGACTATTTTGAAAAAATTGTAACTGAGCTACTCTTACACTACTGCAAAACATTGCTAAATTGTGGTTACTGCACACACAACACTGTCTCTGCCACTCTTTAAACCAGTGCCAGCAGACATCCTGTTTCAGCTGATCTCAGAGCAGTTTCTGTCAAACTAAAGTCAGGAGGGAAACTGATCCAAATATATGACTCACAGTGGACCTCCAGCACTTCTGTAACCTGGTGTGGCAAGGAGCCCAGAGCTATGTGCTCCACCACGCAGGTGTACGCCGCTCCATCGTCTGTCCTGTCCACCTTGAGGTGTATGGTGCTCCGGACCGTGAATGACCTCCCAGTGGCGTTTACCTCCTTCTGACCTGCCAGAACACAGTCACAAGAAAACCTATCAGGCTAATGTTACACCACACAGCACTGTACAGGTGCTTCCTTTAGCATGCATTATGATCATTAAGTTTATGTTGTACTCAAGAATGTAACATATATACCCTAGATATATAGTCATGCATCAGAGAGATATATAGAAAGTATATACAGCCTAAGCATATTGGATAATTTATTTTACAGATTTCAGATGACTTCACATTCAGTGTGAATAGCATCATACATTCAAGAATTACCGTGCAAAAAGCTGCTGTTCCAAGTATCAGTTGGATACTGCTTATACACAAAATTTCAATGAACGAGAATTTAATATTAAATAACTTACATTCAGACACAATATTAACAGTTACTTTTTACTGTTTTTTTCCACCAATGCAAACATGCCTACAACAGTAATTCATTCCTGAATGAATGGGTATTTCTGAACAAATCAGTTGAGTAAATGATTCAACTACTCAATCAAATACACTTATTCCACTCCTAAATAGTGAATAATTCAATAATTCACTTATGATTTTCTGTCGTCTTAGAATGAATTGCGTGATGTATTACTTATTTATAAGTGACATTGGATAAAAGTCTCCACTGAATAAATAACTGAAAATTTAACTCACTCATAAACACAATCACTTGTTCATTCCTGAATGAATCAGTGTTTCTGAACTAATTGGTTAAGGAATCATTTAATGACTCACTAATAAAAACAATAACTTGTTTTTTCCTGAATTAATGAGCGTTTTGAATGAATGATTCAAATGACTCACTCATACATAGTCACATATCACCTACAGGTGTAACAAAATCCCATTAATACACAGACTGACTGGAGTGTGTCCAAACACAGATGGACACAAAGAGTGACACATCTGCACTTCCTGGACTTCCTGACTGCGGGCCAATCCCATTTGAGGTATTGCATAAGAATATTTTATTTTCAAATTTTAGTTTTTTTATTTATTTTTGATTCCATCTCATACTATTTGTGATCATACAGGTATTATCCTTAAACTTTGTTTATACGCCAGGATCAGCAGCAACAACATTAAATTCTTCTGTCTGCAGAAAAGTTTTTGTTTGCAATCACACAGAAGAACAGCAATCCACCAATAGAAAATATCCTAATATCCTATACAGCTCAAAACATAGTTTATTGGAAAGCCTGTGGAAATGTGAAGAACAAAGCATCATTTAAAGCTTGTAAGGAATCCTTATAACGTCTGTGAGAGGAACAGCACAGAAAGTAATAGAGAATCAGACAATAGCAGTTAGAGCCATGTCTGTGTACACTGTAAAACCCGATAAGTTCACAGTACTCAAAACTTTTGTGGAAACTGATTACCTAAGATTTTTTAAGTAAACATACTTAAAAATTACAATTACACTAAACTTAAATATTTTTCTTTCCTTTTTTTATAATTTTAAGTACAGTGTACTTAAAAACTTTACATATGCTACACTAAAGTTTTATGTTTTCAATACTAACTGTTTTTAACTACTTACCACATATAAATAAAATATTTTATTCAAGAAATAAACTCCTTCTGAATAACTCGTAGCCTGATACATATGAGTTCAAAACACTAAAAAGAAGCACACACAGAACTGTTGACATATAATTAAAGGGTTTTTTATTTACTATTAAATTCTTTGTCTATTTTGTGCAACTGTTTATATAAATCTCTGTAAACATGTAACAAATCAAATTAGAAACTGTTAAAACATTGATTATAATTTTTTACACCCATGGCCATTATTTTGCAACATGGCAAATCAAAATAAATAAAATCAATAAAATAAAGCTCCTCCAAAAAGAAATGTTAAAAAATTATAAATTAAGTCAAAACACAAACAATAACACATACCTGATTGCATTAAATATGCAACAGAGATAGATTGTACAAAACGTAAATGTAAACATTTAAATGCTTTAAACTACATGTTCCATTGTGTAAAGTGCAACTGAGGTAGATCTAACAACTTACCAAATGTTTAAACTACATGTTAAACAATATACACTTGTAAACAACCTTAAAATAAACAAAATCTGTTAACAAAAATCAAGTTTCTGTTGTAAGAGTGCAACTGGGGTAGATCTGGTGCAGAAAACAACCTACCAAATGTAAAAATGCTGTAAACATGTTTACCTTATAAAACAAATTGAGATAAACAAAGGAAGTGACAATATTAAAGTAACAACCTACCAAATGTTTAAACTACATGTTTAACAATATACACTTGTAAAACACCTTAGAATAAAAAAATACAATCTGATTGCAAAAAGTTTTTGTTGTAGAAGTGCAACTGAGGTGGATTTGGTGCAGAAGACAACATACCAAATGTAAAAATCCTTTAAACTACATTTTCTACAACATACGCTTACAAAACTACTTAGCAGGAACTAACAAACCCAGAGTGCAATCAAGATAGATTTGGTGGCCAGGACACAACCTACCCAATGAAAACATCCAAGCACTTAAAACAGCACTTGTAGACAAGATGGAATTTGCCTACAAAGTAAGTAATAGTTCATTTTTTAGATTGAGTAAGCAGGGTTTCAGAGGTTTACCATCATCAAGCCCCATCAGCATTTTCTGGATGAATGTGAAGGTGTGAATCAATTTTCTTGGGTAATCCAAATGCAATGCATACATTAACCCAAAGAGTAACACAAAGGCCTCAGGAAACGTGGGGATGTCGCTCAGTACAAACTCATCTTCCACCACAACAGCGGTCCTTGCCGGATTGAAACAGACAGGACCAGTGTTCTCAGTGACTTCCATCACAAGGGCAAGAGGGGTACCAGTGATGTCTGGCTCATCCGACTCCTCCACCTGGAATGCACAAAGAGGGTCCAACTGTAAACATGTCTAGTAATGAATTACATCATCAGGTATATCATAAGAATTTTTTGGTTAACTATCACTTTAATATAGTATCATACTTAACCAGGCAGGCCTTTTCAGTTTACACAGAATTGGCCCAAATTTAAAAACTAGACAAGAACATACAGAGAATTTGCAAAAGTAGAGTGAAATAAAGTTGAATATATATTAAGGTAATTTGTTAATGAAGACTAAAAAACCCTGGTAAGCACAAAAACTGATCCTGTTTGGTGAGTGCACTGAATGCTTACATTCCATGTCTTAAAAAACTGTGGGTCATCTTCACGTAAGTATACTGCTAGGGCACGAAGAGCTACAGTGCGCTTTATGTTGATATCATGCACATCCTTGAAAGACAAGCAAAAATAACAATGAACAAGCAAGCAAAGTTATTCTGGGTTCAATAATAGAGTTGTACAGTCTTTGTCTTTAACTCACCTCACGATCATAAATCCTGAGGATGTCACGCAGCACCTCCGAGACCTTGGCAGTATGTGATGCTTTTTGCCTGTACAAGGCAAATAGTTGTGGCGTATGCCTGTCCAATTCGGCATAGAACTGGTTTCGAAGATTGGTGTTTGTGATGCGATGAAACTCTGCGCAAACCTACAAAATCATTAATACACAAAATGTATAAATGACATCAAAACAGCCTTAGAGAAACATTCAATGCAATCATCTTGATAGAAGTTAAGCATTATTCTCCAAAAAAGTTTCTGCTATCTTTCAAAGATTAAGTAGTGGCCAATTCACACATTCAACAAATGCTAATAAGCAGCAACAAACCCCAATAGTTCAAAAGTCTCATTGACAAACTAGTTTGTTAGTGTTTGCTGGAGCCGGACAAGTAATTTAAAGATGAGGCAGAAAAGAGAAATGTAGATGTTTTTTTTTTTTTTTTTACCTGCGACTCAATCCGAAGTGCTGGCCATTTCACCAGGAAGTCCTTCAACAATGGGTTTTCCTGTACAATCTCCTGGCGACGAAGGGAAAATGTCATCTGCATAAGATTATCTATCAACAACAGGTTTTTCTCACTCTTCTCAACTTCGTGTAGAATGTCTAGTCTCATTTCTTCCAAACTGGCCTGGTTTTGTCCCTTTGGAAAGTTTGGAAGGAAGTTCACTTCTGCTCGTCTTGCTCGTTTTATGTTGGAGTGGGGATGGTCTTTGTCAGGATTGTTCTTACTTCTTTTGCCTGTGTTGACCGACACCTCCAGACATCCAGATCTGGCTAGCTTGGTACGGTAATTGCCCATTTTGAATTTAAGGCTTATCTTCCATCCATACCATCCATTTTCACTTCCAGGCTCTTTAAGGCATGGATGAGCTTTAACAAGAGCCTCTGCTGCCATACCCACATCCTTGTCACTTGGGTAAGGTTTGAAACCATGTATTACTGATGCCATGCTCTCTAGGATGTTGTGCTTTTGGGCCCTGGATAATTTCAGTGTCTTTCCAGATCTGTCATAGGCAATATTTCCCTCTTCAAGCACATGCTCGACTTCATAGGAAAAAGTAGGCACAGGAAAAATGTCAGGCCAGGTCTTCCGACGCTCGCTTACAGGCACATGAGGAAGGATTTCTGTATCAGAACTTGCAAGTGAGCTGGCATCAGATTCGGATCTAACAACTTTGAGTGTTGCCTTCTCTGGTAACTCTTGAATATCAATCAGACAGCTCAGTTGTCCATTAAAATCTGCATCCTCATACTGCAGGGTAAACTCAAAATCCAGTCTTGGCTTGACTTTCTCTCGCAGTATGGCGATTAGATCATCCACTGATTCTGGTCGTCCAGTCAAAGTTACTTTCACTGCAATATCTGTGGCAATGTAAACACGCAGCATGAATTTCTGGGGTGCTGCCATCGTCTGGAAGACAAACAAAACAATTGATGAAAACAGGCATGGCATATTTATTAACATTTTTTAAACACATACAGAAATTAAAGTTATTCTCACACTATTATATTATGACTGATTAGTATAAAGACCTTAGAATGTAAGGATAAAGCGCTGCAGAATTTTGCTTTTTTGGCTTTGCTGACCACAAAATAAATCAAATTCTAACAGTTTTTTAATAATATTAAAATCTGAAATACAGTCAAAATCTGCAATTGGTTTAAAATTAACAGTCATACGTACATTATTAGTGAAGAAGAATGAAGCGTTTGGGTGTCAACAGCACTTTTCCTTCAAACCTGTATGCATAGAGGGGTAAAATGTCATTCAGCTCGGATAGGCTGTGGACAGTCATATTCCCTGGGGAAAGCTCATATGACCTCAGGTGTTCAATGTACCAAGACTTGTGTTCTTGGCAAAGAAATGTCACATCATTGTTAACAAGGAGAATCGATTCAATTTTGCTAAACTGGGGAAGTCCTCCTTCCTGTCCCACAGACACAAACATTCCAACATCAAAATTAGTTCCATCAGTAATGATACTTGATGTGCTGTATATCATGTTGCTGTTTGTTTTTTGTTCAATGTGAACTTTTGCAACTTCAGGAAGTGATGACACCAAAACAGAAGAGACATCTGTAATCTGCTGATGTGGTTTGAAGAATGATGGTGTTTTGAGGAAGTATGCCACCATGTGCTGATGCCGAGTTGCTAGTGTTTTCAGCACATTCTTGAAATTTTGTGTATCATGAACTACACGCTTGAAAAAGCGGTGCTTACCTTCAAACCTCATCGTCCACAAATGGACAAGAGGCCCAAAACAACGTATGAGATCTGGATAATGCTCCAGATAATGATGCTTGGGGAGCAGTCGGAACTCTGGAAAAACCTCTTGAAGGATTTGTCTGTGATCCTGTATCTTAGTTTGCAAATAATGAATGGAATCTTCATCAAATTTTGGAGATAGCACCACTTCCACAACTTCCTTCAAATCCATCAAAACATTCCAAAAACCATTTTCCTCAGGAACCATATTGCCAATCATCAATGGGAGTAGTCTCAATAATGTGAGATTTTCGTGACCATTGCCACCAATGGTCCTTTTTCCTGCAAAGTTCTTGGGAATGGGATGTGGCTTGTCAGTCTTGTCTGCATGTTGGTATGGGAATGTCAGAATTTTCTTGTTCAAATACTCCAGGGTAAAATATTTGAGCTTAATCATCTCCTGAATACACAGGGCCAACTCCACTGGAACAATGCCTTCAAAAAGATCATGAAGGACATCAGGCGGGAAACCAGTGATTGTGTGAAAACACTGCAAACTCTCTCTCAAGACACAGTCTCTTTGGACACCAAACTGACTGTGACCATCCCCTTGTAAAACATCCTGCAGGTCATGATCATGGTTGGCTTTTGTCCTTGGGGTAAATTCGCCATCTCCAACAGCAGAAGATTGAATCTCTTCTCGTGTAGCTTTGCAGAACCTACAAACATATCCAGCTCTGAAAGACTGCACAAAGCCTGCTAAGGAATGGGCTGCTAGATTATCAGCCACAACAACTGAAACAGTACCCCGAATTGACTGACCAAGGGACTCGATAAAAACCCCATCATGTTCAAGGCAGCCAAGGTCTTGCAACAAAGGAGAAAGTGCTCTTTGATAGCCACAGCTGTGAAGATCTGGTACCTTACATAAGACTGCGAGCTGAATCACATGCAGTGCAGATCGATATTTAGATGGCAGATCACCAAACATCCAATAGACTGAACAGAGTTTGTGGATCTTACGTGAAGTCCCAAGTGGATTAGCGATTTCTAGATCATCTATGTATAAAATCAATGGCAGTGACAGTTCTGAAGATGACAACAAAGTATTCTCCTGGAAATACTTGCCATCTTTATGGCTCATATAATGACCTTCTTGTGATGCCTTGGTTTCCTTTATTCGGTCAAGGATGTCAGTATGTTTGAATATTTCCTGGATCATCTGAAGTATTGGGACATAAACGACTGTGCGCCCAGACTCCAACACGTACTGCACTGGCTTTACCACAGGAAATGTTTTTTCGAAATATGTTTTTCTTCGTTTATTTGAAGACAAGTCCTCACCTTCAGCTGTGGCACTGACAAAAATGTTTGTGTCATTAACAGCATTTACCAAATCATTCAAGACAGCTTCAGCAGGAGATACATGATGCTGTTGTAGTATCTCTTTTATAGTATCTTTGATAAGAGGTTGCGATAAGGAAAATATCTCTAACAGATGATCAACTATTTCCTGACATGCCATGTCAGAAACATGGAGAACAGTTTGCATCTTCAGAAACAGGGAAGACAAATTATGGTGTAACTGGGCCCTTAACTCTCCGATGTTGACATTTTCAGCCCCAGGAACAGAATTTGAAGTGTCCGCAATCCAACAAGGAACTGGATCATCTGCATTAAGGTCTGCAGTGCTTGTGACTGGGGAACTGTCATTTTCCATTGATACAATATGATCACAAAAGTCTAAACTTCCCGAATGCTTCCTACTTTTGTGAGCATTAAATGATGAATATACATTGGTGTGGTAGGTACAGTTCTTAAACGGGCATGTCACATTTTCATGGTTCTTTAAGTGGCTCCTTAAATGGCAGAACATGTTCGATTCTGAGAAGGGCTCTTTGAGGCCACACAAGGGACAGGTAAAAAATGAACATCCTGTTTTTGATCCTTCACTATCAAGAGTTCTCTGTGTGTCTTTGTGAATCCGTGACAAATGAATTTTCAGTGCATTAAATGACTGAAATGTGCAAATGCAAGAGTCATAGAGGCATGGCAAAGGGCTAACTCGTGAGTAATGACTGTGCTTTAAACGGTAGTGCCGAAATAACTGTGCCCGGGTGTCTGAGGAGACAGCACACAACTTGCACTTCCACTCCATTGATTTTTTTATCCCTACAATTGGAGTGAATACTTTTTTAAAACCAAGAAATTTAGCCTTAACTTTACATTGTGTTATGTAACTTACCACTGGAATTGAATCAGATCTTCACAATAACAGGGACTATACATCTATACAGGAAAACAAAAAATAGCAGCATTTTAGTTTTCATGATTATAATAGATTAGATCTGGCAAATGCTACAAAGTCGACCAATGAGGCCAAAGCATGTTTCAGACTTTCAGTCATTGTTTTGTACAATTTGTACATTGCTTTGTAAACTCTGAACACGTTATTCTACTTCACTCACTTGCTAACTTGATCTGTACAAAATTAGATAAATATTCAATGCAGGTTTACGTGTGAAGCTGCTAAAAATATCTGAAGTAAACGAAAAAAGGATACTTACCAAGTTCACAGACTCTGCATCCACTTTAGCCTACAAGGCAAAAAATATGTAACTGTTAATACGAGCTTGCCGGTGTCTCTACCATACCTAGTTTTCACAACTCTTATTATTAACTATTTTTCCAATATATAACTTTGTGTCATTAGCCTTAACGTAATGGATAAAAGTTACAGCTAGCCGCAAGCACATTAACAGCTGAAGGCAAGCATAAATAAGCATTTTCCAGAACAGATCGCTTAACAAAAACAGAATAAAAAATTATGACTTCCCAGACAGCAAGCAGCGTTGGCCCAGATCCGGCTCACATTTGGCCCAGATCCGGCTCACATTTGGCCCAGATCCGGCTCACATTTGGCCCAGATCCGGCTCACATTTGGCCCGCATGGATTTCACTCAGGCCAGATATAGACCGGATCTGGGCCAAAACTATGTTGCTGACTTGGTTCCGCTGACTAACTGATTACAATATTAACGTTACATAATAAATTAAATATGGCAATGGGGTTAATGGTTAAAAAATGTGCGCGAAGCAGAGCACTGCAGAGACGCTTGTCGAGCTTTCTACGTTAACGTTACCGGTAAAAAAGACAGCAAAGCCAAACATGAAACATGTTTAAAAGATATACTTGTAGTTATTATGATAAAATAAAAAGCAGATTAAAAAACATTTACTTACAAATCTCCCCACGTGCGTCCACACTCACACGAGTGTCCGCCATCTTGGTTATGTTTTCTGGTAGCGTCAGTCAGAACGATGGCGTACGTCCTGACGTAGATGACGTCATTGAACGTCACTCCGTATACTTAAAAAATATCACTTCAGTAGCAATGTATACTCAAAAATGATGAGCAACGCAAAATTAAAATTAAGTCATTTGTTCAAAAAATGCTATAGTTTTAAGTTCAATGAACTATGTAATTGATTATAATTATGGTGTTCTCATTTTTTATAAGTTAGTAGTACTGTTCGGGTTTACAGTGTACCGTGAAAGCTACAGCGGCATCAGGAATGGCAAAGTAAAACATCACCCTGGAGGATTGCCTCCAGCAAACATCTTACTACACATATACATGCATGACCTGCCCAGATAAAACAGGGGAGTATATCTCTTTCCCTTGATGCACATACACAGTAAAACGTTCAGAGCATCTTTGTTGTTTTGTTGTCCTTGCCTTTGCTTTTTTTTTGCCATCCAGATATCATCTCTGTTGTCTATTCAAAACATCAATAGAAAGAAAACTGAAGAAAAATACTAAAATGGCAAACCCTTTTTACTTCTATAATATGCTCAACTGGTAAAGCATTGTGCCGTGAACACAAAGGTTGTGGGTTCAATTCCCAGGGAACACTAGTATTAATAAAATTCATTTCCTGAATGTGCTGTAAGGCACTTTGGATTTAGCACCTGCCACATGTAATGTAATGTATTTCTGAGTGAAACAGCATGATGTGAACCGAAAAGGAAAGTCATTTAAAGGTGAAGCAAACTATTACCTTTTGATACAAAATATATGTGCTGCTTAGAAATAATGTGCTTCTTGTTTTCACTCACAATAAGACTAGAACTAAGGAAGTCGATTATTTTCATTCTTTGTTTTTATAATAAATCAATTACATCAGATGCCGATTAATTGACGAATATGTCAATATTAGCTGAAAAGCCAAGAAAGAAGTATAATTCAGATACATACTGTGGCAGATGAAAGCACTGAATAGATCAATGTAGCAGACTTTTGAACTTAATTTTGAATTTAATTATTTAATATTTAGAAAAGGATAATTAATAATGATTAAATTATCCCAAGCTTTTGAACAGTAGTGTACATGGTGCTTCAAAACACTCATGGTAATACCATGGTACAGTTTGTTAGTGGAGGTAATAATATGCTTATTATTAGGAAATATGTAAGAGTTATTGTTTGAATTGTTTTTGTAAGAATTTGGTGGCCCTGCTGGTTCTCAATATGATGAATGACTGGTATGTAATTTCATATACAGCATCTGGTGATAAATAAAAAAGTGTTGATTCTAATTGCTGTGGAATATGGTGCAGTGCGATATCTGGTCAGTGGTGAGAAAGATAGACGTTGTGCAGCTGAACTAAGCAACTGAAATCACATCTCTCTCTCTCTCTCTCTCTCTTTCTATCAACACTAGCGTTAGTCTGTCAAACGCTCCCTTTGCATTGCCTGCAGCGCTGCTCTGCTCCTCTAGATACATGCTATAATTTGACGCTTTAGGATGATTGATCACCTTTTTTTGAAGATGAACTAAACCACAAAGAAATGCCCATTTTTTTTAAAGGGATAGTTCACCCAAACATAAAAAAAGTCTATTTTATCATCATTTACTCACCCAAAGTGTCAAAGAAGATTTTATTGTAATGTCAGTTTTTATTGTAATGATTTGTTGGTGAGTAAATAATACATTTTTGGTGAACTATCACCAAAAGTAGTGGTGATAGTTTGAATTAGTGTCTCTATAGCAGTGGGACATTTGATGCCAATAATGAATGACGTTTATTTTGTTTAATCACTCTGAGTGTATGTTGTTTATCACATTCACTCTGCAGACAACTCCAATCTGCTGTTTCTCACCCTCCTCCAGAACAGACCTCTGTAACGCTTCTGGTGTTTAGGTAAACCTCTAGCAGTCAAAGACTATTACATTTCTCAGAGAACATCTAGAAAAATATACATTGTAAGTAGATTTTTTTTTTTTCATTTTTGATTACATTTTAATGTTGGAAGTGTTGCCAATGAGCTGCTATTTCTAAGGTGTTCTAAAAGTGCATTTTGTGCATTCCAAAGCTGTCGCTAGGGTGTTCTGTGTGGCATGGCAGATGGTTGCTAGGGTATTCCGGATTGTCACATACTAGCAAAAACACCAACCCACAAGGCTCGGGTCCATCATTCAATGTAAATTTATTATTATTATTTTTTTCTAATTGCAAATCTGAAAACTAACAGCACATCTCTACTACTTGACAAGCCACATAATTGAAGTAGTCTGTAGTGTGATTTATAATTAAAATTCCCCACTGTAAGCTGATCTGTAAATTATATATATATGTATATAAAAAATGCTGGGTTATCTTTTTTACCCAAATGCGGGGTTCAGTCCGTTGGGTCATTTTATTGGGTTGTTTTTAATATTTTTACTCAGGTGCTGGGTAGTTGTGGGGAAGGCTCCACCTCACGTGCCTTTATAGCTTCCTGGTCGTGATGTCACCCGCCCGTGATGCCTCGCCCTTCCATTGGACTGATTGTACAGATAATTCAGAGCACGGTCACGCTGAAGACGTTCCCAAAGCGTATCTGACACAGTGTCTCGTTCCCTTCGGGGAACCATGGTTACATGCGTAACCTGAGACATTGTTCTGTAACTAAGTTGCTGGGTCCTTTTTTAAAGCTGGTTTATTTTTTTCTACCCAACCGCTGAGTTGAGCTTGTCTCCGATGAAACTAACGCAGCTGCTGAGTCACAGTCAGAGCGAGGGCTTTTTGCGTAATCTATTTGGTGCACTTCTTCAGCTATGAATGTTTGTATACATTTGATTTAATTTATAAAGTGTTTACTGTGCTGTAAATTGTATTATTTTATGCAACATAAAAGGACGAGATGGCACTTCACATGATGGAAATGCCTTTTGCCTTGCATTACATAAATGGATATTATATATATATATATATATATATATATATATATATATTAGTACGGAGTTTAATTTATTAATTAATGTTCTCTAATCTCAGTATTGTTGAGTTTAATTTAATTTAATGTTAAAATATGTTCTCTAATCTCAGTATTGGATCAGATTTCGGTGACACACCGGCACAAGAATTAGCACTGTTTCGGTAAAAAAAGTGATTACAGAGAACGGTTGAATACATTAAAATGCTACTTTTAAATGTTACATGTTTTATGTCTAAAATGCTTGTTAAACGATGTAATATTGTAAACTATGCTGTATTCGACTAAATTAATTTGTCTTGTATTTTGTCCATGTGTTCTTGCTTATAAATGTATTAATAATAAATGTTCATGTTTTGATTATTGCTGTTGCCATGTTTTATTTTTATTTATTTTTTTCAGTCCATTTTAAACCAGCAATATAATAATTTTTAAACAATAGTTGACTTAAATAAAACAACCCAGCATGTTGGGTAAAAACGTTTAACCAACGAGCTGGGTCAAAATAATCCAGCATGCGTTCTGTCCAATATTTACCCAGCGCTGGGTTGCCGAATAACCCAAGTTGGGTTGTTTTTAACCCAACTTAGTATACATCAAGAGTGGCAACTGGAATAAAATAGGGAAAAACTAAATGTCCTATCAATAAAGGCAAAATGTAAAAAAAAAGGAAAGAAAAAAGTTTGTTTTTATAGTTGTATTCATATTCATTTTGTATTATTTTATAAGGGATACATATAATTATTACTCTTTATCCTTTATTAATAGAGTTCCATGCTATTATTTATATACTATACTTTAAACAGGAACTATATTTTAATAAAATTTATTACCAATTAAAATTTTTAAAGGTAAATTTGGACTTCATTTACTCACCCTCATGTCATTTCAAACCTTTCTGAATTTTTCTTTTGTCAAACATTACTGATATTTTGAAAGAAGTTTCAGGTTGTTGTTTGCACATATAATAGAAGTTAAAACAGTTGCAACATTGTTCAAATATCCTTTGTGTTCTGCAGAAGAAATAATTTTTGTGTGAACTGTCCCTTTAAGGACAAATGGTGCAACCAAATGAACTACAATTTAGGTACAAATTAACTAGTTACTAAACCCCTGCTGTGAACTTCATGTCCCAATTTAAGAAAGTCCTCAGGAATGGCTGGTGCAATCCCATCTAGATGTGGAAGAACAGCATAAAAACCAAGTGAAAGACTGGCCCAGAGGAAATTAGTGTAGTATATTTAGCTATTTAGCACAGATCTAGATATAGTAAACTGCAAAAAAAACAAAACAAAACAAAAAAAAAAACACTGGCAGTCCCCGTGGTAAATACGCTCTCAGGAGATCCTGGATTTGTGCTGAAGTTTCAAGAGTTGCAAGCACAGCTCGCACTGGAATTTCTGTCGACGGCAGCCAGGGTATCCATCAACGTGACCCGTTCCACAAGGCTTCATATCTCCCTGACCATCCTAAAGTAAGCGGTATCGCACCGTGTTACATATTCTGTTTGGGCCTGCGTGCTGGTCTCCAGAAGCACATCCAATCCGTCTCGCAAGATCAGATCACAGAGTGAGATTCCTTTGAATTGGAGTGAGTGACAGGCGGTCCGGCTGTGATGCTCTGTTCCCACGTGTCACTGGCCTTTAAGTGCGGCTTGCGTGAATGCCATCTCTGAGTCGGGCCTGTCTGACGGAGTCTCGGGCCATCAATCACCAGCACCAGATCATCCGACTGGGGCTTCTGCCTGAGATGTGTGTTTCTCAGCCCTCGGAGGGATGTCTGGGGTAACATATTGGTTAAAGTTGAACTGATGTATTACCGTATGCTGTGCTATCGTACAACGGA
Organism: Barbus barbus; assembly: GCF_936440315.1. NCBI lineage: Eukaryota > Metazoa > Chordata > Actinopteri > Cypriniformes > Cyprinidae > Barbus > Barbus barbus. Next base: position 21,404,220 of record NC_136759.1, on the reverse strand, counting down.
TTGACTCAAGAGATGTAATTCCTTTTTAAAAATTATTGTGCATGTAGTCTTGTTTTAGTTGAGCCAAATTAATACTTTTATTCAGCATTTCATTAATCAAAAGTGCTGGTAAAACATTTACATGAGCACAACAGATTTGCAATTAAAATAAATGATGTTTCTATTCATCAAAGAAAAAAAAAACCTGAAAAAAGTATCATGATTTCCAGCACAACAAATGTTTCTTTAGAATTCAGAAGGATCATGTGACACTGAAAATTCAGCCTTGAATAGAAAATAGAAATAGAAAATTAATAATGTCAAATTCCAGCTATTAACAAACATTTAATTACGACTTTTGTCTCGGTAAACTCCTAATTTGCTGCTTATTAATAGTTAGTTAGGTAGTTGTTAAGTTTAGGTATTAGGTGATTAGGGATGTATAATATGGTCATGCAGAATATGCGATTTAATAAACAGTCAATATGTTAATAATAGGCATGTTAATCAGCAATTAGTTAATAGCGAGAATTGGTTCCTATTCTAAAGTGTTACCGATTTTTCTTTTCTTTAAGAATTGTCTTTGTCTTGCACACATCCAGACACTCCCATCAGCCTAGAAAAATCTCTGAATAAGTGCATGAAATCACATCCTTTGTTAATACTTGTCACGCAGACATTGTTTGTAAAACAAATTCTGTCCATGCACATTAAACTGGTAAATGCAGAGAAATGCAGATTTCTACTGTGAGATGCTTCGTAAAGAGCTGCACAATTCACGAAGGTGCTGGTGTAAAGATACACATTACGCACCATGTACCACTTGCACACTGACAAAATGTGCAACTGTTCATTGCACACAATCAGCTCTAGGCTATCCAGGGGGATTTGTTTACCTTGCACCTCCTTGTCGTTTTTGAACCATCGGATGTCAGCAGCTGGTTTGCTGCCAGATGTGGTGCATGTCAGTGTGACGTCCTCCCCCTCCTGGGCAGGTCTCGAGAGGCCTACGATTTCTGGTTTCGCTGGAACACCTGATATACAAACAGAGGAGGAGGATTATAGGCAATGCTGATGGAAACATGCGTGATTCTGTGATTTCAGGTCTCAGTACCTGCCTGAACATGATGTAGTTCAGAAGAATATTTCTTGCCTGAAGTTTCTTGAAATGTTGCTCGACTGACATTTTTTTAATAGAAAACATGTTTGTCAGTTTATATATAAGTTTGTCAGTAGATACATATCAATACAGTGACATATTCTGCTGTATGGTATTTTGTGATTTTACTGGAAAAGGAAGCATTTGTTGAGCGACAGAGATGGAGAACACAAATATGTTTTGGTTTCTACCACAGTCTTTTTTACATCAGAGTAAACCATCAACAAAAACTGTGCTACAGTAACACACCGGAATAGGCGTTAAAATGAACACAATTAGAAAACTAACTTAACAATTTTATGTTAACATATAAAACATGTAACATATAGTGTAACAAAACACAAAAAGCATAATGCATAATCAAAAGCTTATTTGTCTAAAAATATTGTCCCAGCATTGCTGGATAAACAAAACAAAACACAAGAAAATACAAACAAACAACTACTGTCTGTAAAGGTACTTATAAACTATATGTATTGTATATTAACATTAAGTAGCCCCACCTCTGTTGGATGATTTAAAAAAAACAAACAAACAAACAAAAACGTTAACTATTGTTTGTAAAAAAAACTAAACAAAAACAAAACAAAAAAAACTATTGTCTGTAAAGGTGCTTGTAAACAACATGTATTGTATAAAAAAGTTGTTTATAAACAAATAAAAAGTAGCCCTATTATTGTTTGATTATTTAAAACAAAAACAAAACAAAACAAATACATAACAAAACAAATACATAATAAAACAAAACTATTGTTTGTAAAGCTGAATATAAAAATAAGGTAAAAGTAGCCCCACAACTGTTTGGAACAAAACAAAAATGACAATTATTGATCATAAAAGATACTTGTTTACAAAAATCAAACAAAACAAAACAAAACTAGTATAATAAAATACAAAACAACAACAACAACAAAAACTATCATCTGTAAAGGTACTGTAAAGGTACAACAGTATGTGCTCTATAAAAAAGCTGTGCATAAAAATTAAAAAATGTTATCCCACCACTGTTGAATAAAACAAAACAAAATGATCATCTGTAAAGTTGAATATAAAAATATAAAAATAAGGTAAAAGTAGTCCCACCACTTTTGGACACAACAACACAAAACAACAACAACAAAAACAACAGTAATTGTCTGTAAAGGTACTTGTAAATAATATGTTTTGTATAAAAACAAACACACAAAAAACACACTATTGTTTGTAAATGTACTTGTAAACAATATGTATTGTGAAAAGCTGTATATAAAAATAATGTAAAAGTGGTATATAAACACAGTGTGCAGAGTGAGAGCTGCAGATTCTAGCATAAGCTGATAATAAACCAAAGCACACAGTGACACATCTAATGGCTCCATCAACCAGTGTAAACTTCTCTCATTTACATCACTCCATGTGCCACCAAAGTGCAAAAACAAGATCATGTGATGAGAGAGAACTCACTGACCCCAGATCAGTGATGAGTGTGTTGACCTTAAAAGCACAGATTGATGAGGATGAGGGGAGACTGATCTACGAGAGGTCTTACCTAACACAGTCAGGAAAGCCTTGGTGGTCTTGACAGGCATGGTGAAGAGCGAGCATGTATACTGTCCTTCATCTGACAGAGTAACATCACTGATGCTGATGGTCAGCTCCTTCCAAGAGGCTCGAACCAGTTCAATCCGGTTGTCCCTTAATGCTGAGACATAAAAACATATCATTAGTGATCAATAACTAATCAGTAAGGTAAAAAGGACTTTTGGAAAAACATCCAACAGTCGCATTGCCTGAAAACGTGTTTTAATGGTACCAGAGTAAAGTGATGGTATCAGATGGTAATATCTCAGCATGTGTAATGGAGCTGGTTGAGTGAAGGATTCAGGATACGTGTAAAGCAAAAAAAGAAAGGGAATTTTATTTTAGTCTTTTTAAAAAACATACAGGGTTAGGCATACAAAAATAATATCTCAAATGAAAAAGTAATGAAAGAAATAACAATCTTGATGCAACGAGCAACTCATAAAAATGGGCAAAAAGGATCTACTCTATGCCCACATAAAATATAAATCCTGCTCCTGGGGAGATACGGCCAAATAACTAAAAGACAAAGAAAGACACCCTCTTGCTCAAACAAGGATTATAACAATAAATACATGACGTCACACTTTTTACTCCAAATATTCTTCAGTGTGGGTTTATTTTTCAAAGTCAACAAGCAGGCATTAAATATCAAAGAATATAACAACAAAATGTGCATGTTTCTGCATATACAAAAGTTCATGTGCTAAAGTACTTAAACAGTATTGGACTATGTTGGTGGAACCATTCATAAAAAATATTTACTGTAAATGTGCAATGCATTACACGCCAGTCACACAATCACCAATATATTTACATGGACACTTTTTGTTTCAGTCAAAATGAAATCATCCCAACTGAAACCTCTATTCTTCTACTCATCATTGGAGGATCAAAAAAACAACAATACACTATTGCAATTAAGTAATGTAAGAGACAAAATTATTGTCCGTAAAGTTGCATATAAAATAGGTAAAAACAGTTCCACTACTGTTAGATGGTCAAAAAACAAACAAACAAACAACAAAACTAAACTAAACTAAACTAAACCAACTATTGCCTGTAAAGTTGCTTTTAAACAACATGTATTGTGAAAAGTGCTATATAAATGTTTAGTGTTTAATCTGAGAACTGCAGATTAAATATCAAAGAATATAACAAAACAAAACAAAACAAAAAAGAATACAACAAAACAAAGCCTTGCATATTTTCTTTGTTTTAAAGAGCAGAATATTTTTTCTATTTTGGGTCCTAATTAGGAGACGACGAGCATGTGAAGCTTTGTGCCGTGCTGCAGGACTGATGGGAAATTGTTCTGCTCCACTTCACAGATGATCAGTGGAAGGAGAATTTTAGAATAACTTGACAGTCATTTATGACACTTCATTCTTCAAAAAGAATGTGTCATACATCATTACGCCATGTCTACTTCATTGCACATGCTCAATACAATCCAATTTTGTTTTTTAATCCAAGTGTTTACATGCACTCTCGATCGGATTAGGAAAGGTCTACTCCACCAGTTCCAATCCGTTTGAATTTTCATTCGGATCGAGCTCAGTCAGATCGATTAAGGTGTTTACATGAAGGCTTTTCAGTCTGATTGAGCCATCGATCTGATTACTAACGTATCATTTGGTTGCATGCAAATGTAGCAACTGTTTATGCACCATGGTATCACATGGTATTTGTATGTACTTCAAAGAATATGCATCCTGCAACTCTTGCCCGGAGTCTGGTCAATACCTAAATGGGAGATCTAGTGAAAATAAGGTTGCTGCTGGAGGACATAGTGAAACCAGCAGGGGGCGCCCACCCTGTGATCTGCATGGGTCCTAAAGGCCCAATATGATGTGGAAACCATATAGTAAAAGACAACATCCTTTGGATCAAAAGGTAAATCTAGGTTCTGATACTCTGAGGGAATTGAATTTCTAAGGCATCTCTTGAAAATAACCTCTGGACCCTAACCGGATTTGAGAAAATCACAAAATATAGCAAATTATTAATGCCATGGTACGTTAGTGTTAGTGTCTTTTTGTAAATATTAGAGATTTTCGAGCTTGAAATACCTTGGAGTAAAGCTTAAGACTTATGTTTGCTTACTAATTCATGACATTATGTATTATTCATGAGTTTAGTCACACGCTAGTGACACAAACGTTTTCAAAACTCCCACTGTTCTGAATATAAACTGCGATTAACTGTCACCGTCAAACTGAAGTCTTTTGTTGCCTCTAACTGGAGTTTCAACACTTTCCACCTGTCTGCCACAAGCAGCCATTCATCCATTATGTTTGCAATTTCCAAGAAGAGTTTGTGGCAGCCAAGAGACTGATGAACAGAAAGGTCACCTTATCCTCATCACCTCACACTATCTAAAAAGGCACAATTCACTTGTATTGAATCATTTGAAAAAAGTAAGAGAGACTGAGACTTTTCATTTAACATCTCACAGACTTTTATATTTCACCTCAGTCTGCCAACTGACATAATACATTTTAATTGCCGTTGTAATTTTGATCGCACTTTATATTAGGTGGCCTCAACTACCACCTGTATGTACTTACATCAAAAATAAGTACAATGTACAAGGTTAGGGACAGATTTGGTTGTATGGGTAGGTTTAAGGGTGGGTTAAGGTGTAAGACATGGGTCAAAAGTATAATTATACATGCATTACAGAAATTACTTGCATTGCATCAAATTATTAATTTAAATGTAATTAAATAGTAGTTAAGGCCAGTGTTGAATAAACCTCAGACTGAAGGAAAAGTAAATTCACATCTTTAAAGTAGAACGCAGGAGAAGAAGGTTCAACACTCGTCATCAATAAAAAAAACAATGAAGCACAATTGTTAGTTTATCTAAAGTCATTTTTGCTTATTAGTATGATTGAACTGGATCATCAAAGGTCAGCAGCAAAGACATTGGTTAATAAAATGGGATTAGATACATTTGTGTTGTTCAACATATTTAATTATTGCAGGTTTGCGTCATATTCTGAGTTTGCATTTCACTGTTTTAAATCATTTTCATGAATACTAAATCAGTTTTTTGCGAGTGGGATGAATTAATGCACATTCACATTTAGTCTAGGACTGCAGTAACAGCATGTTCACACAGTGCACTGTCAGTCAATAAATGGGAAAAAAGTAACTGCCGTTTTACTTTTTTGAAAAAAAGTACTTTTTTTTTATATTTTCTTATAAATTAAAAAGTAATGTGTTACTTTACTAGTTACTTGAAAAAAGTAATATTATTGTGTAACTCGCGTTACTTGTAATGCGTTACCCCCAACACTGGTGAAGGCCAGCTAATATAAAGTGGGGCCACAATTTTTAAGCCAGTTAAACCAGTCACATATAGATCTACATCTATTCTGATATGCAATGCTCACAATCCAAATTCAAGTCCCACCCTTTTTCTTATTCATCAAGTCTTTTCACTTGGAAATATGTCAAAGTACAGTAGTAAAGTCGGTTTCATGGGCACTTTAACAACAGACATCATGCTATGAATTGTATAGGGTGTCCCAACATGGTTTAGTTTCAACAAAAGTGTATTGACATTCGCGTTTGGTCTCTATAAACTCTGTAACACTGGGGAATTCTTCATAGATGTGTTTACTCTCCTTTTGGGAACGTTGTTACATGCAAACAATGACATGTCATATCAGAAAAATGGATTTACTTACATGTCAGCAGAGACAATTGTTTCATCTTTCGAAGCCTTTTAGATGTACATTAATGTTAAAAAAGACAACGTGTCTCCAAACAATAAGATCTGATGCTACACGACACCATCTTTCTAGAGGATATGTCAAGACTGTTTAAATATTCCTTCTGAATGTGTGCTGAGTTATGAATAGAGAATGAATAGAGGATTTGTGGAGATGGCAAATGCCTTGGGGGGTTTTTGGCAAGGAGACACAGCGGAATTGGATAAAGGGAGGAAAGGTGATCAGGTCTGGGCTCGCTCTATACATGGGCCTGCTGATAGAGTCCAACGAAACCCGGTGAGACAAGGACCATCAAAGCTTAGGAACAGATGACACATTTCCACCAGCCCGTATCCCTCTATCTTCCTCAGAAAGAAAAGAGTGTGCTCCCTTGTTGTTTTCAGAAAAGACAAACACATACACACTCATACGTCGAACATCACAAAGGTGATGATAAGCTGCCAAGGCAAGGAACAGTCGCTGTTTGTACCGCATCCGAGGGTTGATGGTAGAATGCCTAGACTCTAAAATGCTTGGCGGTTTCCATTCAAGCCCTACAATGATAACATATAGGGATGTGGGCGTTGAAAAGAACGACGGAGAAGAGAAGAAAGATACTGAGAGGAAGAAAAAAGATTCACCCACACAAAGTCTGAAATCAACTTCCTTCAGTGGTCAAATCTGTCTCTGCACTGGGGTCAAATGAAGAGATGAATACTACTCTCAAAAAGAGCTTGATACAACAATCTCGTGATGCGCTGGTTCATTTCACTTACGCTGAGACTTTGTGCCACGTCTTATTCTGACACAATGGTGTCAAGCTCGAAACATTATCCCAAATCCATTGACAGAAACAAGTATACAAAGGTTTGAATAACCCCACAGACAACTGTTATCAATTCAACGCAGGCCAACAGTGGCTGGCAAAACTCCGCATTCACATTTCCAAAAAAAGAATCGAAAGCCTGCCAGATGCCCAGAGTTAGCTCCAATCTGTCACAACCTCCGTGAAATGCCAACGTCTGACAAAGCTCTTTTTCCCAGAGCTTAAAGAAGTCGACATGATGAAATGGTTGGTTTCCAACATCCTTCTGACTTCTTAAACGCAGTTTATTCCAGCAACGTAAATCCCTCAGTTTGACCTTGCACCCTTTTCTTTCTTTTTTGGGGTAGTCTGTCAACTCTGCACGGCTGACTTGCAGATGACCCGACAGACATCCCAGCATTCCCTTGGGCTGGAGCAGTCTGACAGCTGCCTAATGATGCAGACCCGTGTTTTAGTATGTTTAGGTGGTGCTTTTCTCCAATAGCAACATTGATTTTATCCAAGACTCTTACAAATAAAACTTGGCGAGAAGAATTACTGCCGAATTGAAGAAGACAGCAGTGGGGAATAATGGAGCAGATTGTGAATGTTATTTTCAAGGTCGTAAGGGCATGTGGATGCTGGCGTGTTTGGATAATATTGTGTGTTTAGATATATTTGGTGTTGTTGCTCTTGGAAGAAAGAGAGCTGCCGACAAAATGTCTTCGCACCTTACTTGTGAACAATCATTTGGCAGTGCACTTTGAGAGACTCCCAACACTTTTCCACAGGAGGCTCTGAAAGCACATTTAACATCCAACTTTGGAGCCGAGCTTCCTCTCTGACATAATCAGACCACTCCATCTGACGAGGAGACGGCAGCATGAGTGACAGGCCCCGCGGCTGTGACTGTCCCGCAGCTGGCAATGTCGGTCTTGGCAGTGACACGTTTAGAGAAGCCAGAAGTCCCACTCTCTGCAATTAGACTGCTCTAATGGCCAGCTGTGATTGGTCACTATCTGGACAGGCTGTGATTATTGCAGGGACGTGAGCCTGTACTTTCATCGCAGACAGGAAGCTACTTCTCAGCAGCTCTCAGGGGCCAAGAAAGTGCTCTACTGCAGGTGGCCAATGATCGGAGGTTAAAACAGATCCAGGAGCAAGGGATAAACTGGGCAACATCTGATGTGATGACATATGAACACTTGTGGAATTATTAGAGACTTTTCTACGCCGAGTCATATCAGGTCAAATATGACATTAGACATTCGCGGCTAACAATGGGGAATAGCTAGTGCGCATAAAATAACCTAATTCTCTCTGACAAATCTCTAAGGTTTAGTTTCTTATGCTGCATCACAAAAAGTTAGTCTTTGTTCATCAAGCTTGTTGCTATAGCAAAACAAAAGACAAGACATTTTTGGGTCAGTCGAAGAACACAATGCTTTCATGTGCGCTGTGAGCATGTAAAATTGAGAAGCAGAACTTACAATATCCACAGCTTATCCAGAAATGCAACTGCACACAGAATATGCAAGCATGCAGAGATTGTTTCATCAGATAGGACTGACTGCTGTTTACCCTTTTGAGGAGGAACACTGTTAAAAGCATTCCCACAAAAATAGCAGGTAACTAAAGTTAAATTAGACCTCAAGATCATGACGTTCGAAGGTCACTGCAGGTGTTTAACCATTGATCGTCCACTCTGTGAACATCAAGCTAAATGGTCATTAGCTAATAATCAAGCATACTTTTAAACTCAATCAACGTTTGTCTATCTTAACATTCATCAACAACAAAGATGTAAGACCCTAATGAACTTAATACAGTCATAGTAGAAACCATCCCTTATCTCTACCTACCAGTACCCTTAAAGCTAAGCTACAAATAGAGACTTTCTGAAATGTCACACAGCACTTAACATTTAATTTATCGACTCATAATGCTATAATGATAGGAGCCCATTAGAGGACCATTTGGCTCTATGTGAGATGTTGAGCTTTAAAAATGACATTCAAGTAAGTGTGGAAATGTTTGATGGGGATGACTTGTTTCACGTGTTTTGGAGTCAAATGCGTAGTTCAGAAAAAAGTAAAAAATGGAATAACTTTTTAAAAATTCACAACATTTACAGTCTATAAGCGTGTTTTATGGAATGAAGCATTTAAGCTCGAGTTTGATTTAGTTTAGATTGGAACAGAGATGTTTCGGTGCTGTTGATCCTGTTGAAAGCAGAGAAATGCCTCAACTTGATGTGGAACAGAAAGGGGAACAAGCCAAGTTACAAGCCAAATTTGAACCCACATTTCCCACATAAGCACCACAACTCCAAACAGATTCTGTATTATATTCACATTTCTGCATATCGTAGACACTTTTATCAAAAGCAACTTTGTCATTTGTGTTCAAGGTACAAATTGAATCAGTTCAGGACCTTGGCATTGCTTTAAAGAATCATTTAATATGTGCCTGAAATATGCCTGTAACATAAATATTACTGCAAATCTTAAGAAATTATCTCTGAGATATCACTTTTTGAACTCTTTAAAAAATATCCTGGCCTTGTCCTTGTTGTTCTCAACTATTCTGTGAGTTGAATGTGTACTGGACTTTTTCATCGTATTCCTGAATAGGATTTTGCCCCACACATACTGTATATAGTAAATGATCACAGTATGATTTCTCACATTTATTGTCCCACAGCGCTAAATGCTAATATAAATCATGATGGCCTAAATAGTACACTAGGGACAAACTGGAATTGACAATGCAGAATGTGCTGATACAGTAAAACCCAAAAATACCCATTAGAGAGAAGCATTACATAAATCCCTTTAAAACGTCTATGGAAATACAATTTACTGATATAACCTTGCAGACCTTTGTAGACTTAAACATAACCAGACGACTGTACAATGTCACAGCTCCTCGCGTCATTCCTCTGGATTTTGCTCGCTTTTGAATCTTCTTATCTAATGAGCAATTTAACGAGTCCATTAATGCAGTAATTTAGAACATAACAACATTTTGATTGCCGCAGGCCAATTAAGAGCCCACTCTGCAATTTGACCTTTTGCAATTTGAGCTGAACATCTCTAATGAATGTCAGGAATCATGCGCCAGAAGCATTTGAGATACCCAGTGAAAAAGCAGTTAATAGTGCCACAGCTCAAAAAAAAAAAAAAAAATTACATCAATATGTATACCGTAAATGGCATTTGTTATAGACCATCTCAGATGCATAGAGTCGGATTTCAGCTCCAATTCATCTACATTTCCAAACACATCTGGGAAAGATACATACAGTATTACACACCACAAGATAGAGCCCTAAATTATTCAGGATCTGTGAGGTTACATTTCACAATAAATGTTAGTTAGGTCTCTCATTATGAAGTGCAAAATACCTTCTGCAGGTGCTGTTTTCCCATACGCTGGGTCTTTACATCATGTTACAGTGGAGCAATAGACATATGAAAACCTACACTCTAATTTATCCTGCTCTAGCATGATGAATCATACGCTGCAGTCGCATTAATACTGCACGATAAGGGAGACATATGGTGCTTATCGATCTTTCAGTGGCGGCGACTCATCATCACGGCACTTCTCTCCTAATGGCCTTGGTCTAAAATGGATACGAAAGCTCTTGAGGTACAGGACTGTACGTCTGGTCAACCACACCAGTTGCACAGATGCTTTTATCCAAACCAAAGTAAAAAGTACACTTATTACAGTAACAGTCCCCCTGGAGGGGAGGTTAAGCACCACACTGGGATGCTTAGGGCTGGGCAATTGTATTTTTTTATATGCTATTATAGTACTATTAATATTTTGAATTCTGTAGATTTAATTTTTAAATGTTTTATATATGTTATTTTAGATTATTTATTATTTCAGTTTAAGTATCAATGCTTATTTATGTGGATTTGTCATTTTTATTACTTTTTATATTTCTATATAGTTTTATTTTATTTCAGTCAGGAAACATTATACATTTTTATTTTACGATTTTTACATTTATGTTTTCACCTAATATTTTATATTATTTCCACTCTATTTCAGTAATTAAAAACATATTTTAAATAGTTTTTAGCTTGAATTTCAGTTTACAATAATAACACTGGGGCTGATTACACACAGTAGCTAAAAAAAAAACTATATCTAAATATTTTTCAGCCACGTGAAGAACTATCTAAATCTAAACTTTTAATATGGTAAAAATGACAAATTGAGTAAAAATAAAAAAATTATGTGATTTAATCATAATAAATTATATAATCTGTATAAGGAAAAACATTATGTATTTATAATTAAAAATAATAAAAACAACTTTTATCACAGTTTTCAGAAAATAAATACAAGCTATCTTATTTAATAATTTTCATTTATGCCCACCAATACAACAATGCACAGAATTAATCACTATTAACTAACTATTAACTACAACGTTTGCGTCTATAAACTCCTAATTGCTGCTTATTAATAGTTGGTAAGGTAGTTGTTAAATTTAAGTATTGGGTAGAATTATGAATATAGCATATGGTTTTGCAGAATATGTGCTAAGTACTAATAAACAGCCAACATGCTAGTAATATGCATGATAATAAGCAACTAGTCAATAGTGAGATTTGTTCCCTATACTAAAGTATTACAAATAAAATATATGTAAATATATTAAATAATACATACATTTTTACTAACACATTTCATATAAAAATTGCTCAACTGGGACAACTGGGAAAAATAGAAAAATAAACCTAATAGTGTTTTTCTGTTTACTAATACTGAGTTTAAACCATAATCTGTCTTAATGTTCTCATAATGACAACCATAACTGCCAAATAAAAAGCACATTAAAATGATATATCTATGACAATGTCCTTCTATTAGTATATTAAATTGTTTGTTGCAATAAAAAAAAATAAAAAATAAAAATGTCTTTCATCCTTTTCCCTAATCCTGCTCTGGAAAAAGTAAAAACAAAATTACGCATAAAAATAATATATAAAATAATTTTATGCTGCCGGTGAAATCATAGCAATCCATCAGGCTTAGGCACTCTATCACACAGTCTGCACACAAGGCGCGGTGGGCATTATTATGGATAATCCATTGATATATAATTCAGAGGAGTGGTGGGTGTCTGTATAACGCAGACTTCCTGTGTCTTCACATGCAGAAGAGAAATCTATCCGGTAATCTAGGCGGGGTGGATTTAGGATTTAGCCCAGAATCACACACCCCCACAGACTCACAGTGTGTTCTGTATGTGAATCACACACACACCTCCCTACATATTCAGGCCCTACTAACGCTCTGTTTCACAGGCTGTTCTCAGATATAGCCCTCGTGTAGGAATTGCTTCACAGAAAGGATTAATGATGAGGCCAAAAGACAATGAACGAGGGTTATCTAGTCCACTCTCTTTTACACCACGGTATAGTTAGCAAACAAATTGCAGGTTAATTCTGTAGTGATCAGCTGTATCACTCCGGAGAACCAGAATTTCACTCCATCTGTGAGTCTATAGGCCGCCCACTGGGTTGATGGCATGCTGAGAACTAAAGTCTTGTTAAGGGTTTAGTGCAGAGGAGGAGAGTGAACTTGATTGACCCATCCTCTCTTGGTCTGAAGGCTGATAATTTGTTATAAAGAAGTGTATAAAACAATATAATTACTGTTGTTGCAGGCATGATAACTACTGCAAATCATAAAGTCTATCCATATCAGTCAATATCTATCCATATCAGGTTTACTGGGTTCAGTGTTACGGAAGCCAAATAGTACAAGCTATTCAGCTAGTATGACCAGATGCAGTGGTGCTGCGACCCGGATGGGATCAAGGTTTACTTGGTAAGTGTAACGGAGACCAACTAGTACAAGCTATGCAGCTAGTATGACCAGATGCAGTGGTGCTGCGACCCGGATGGGATCAAGGTTTACTTGGTAAGTGTAACGGAGACCAACTAGTACAAGCTATGCAGCTAGTATGACCAGATGCAGTGGTGCTGCGACCCGGATGGGATCAAGGTTTACTTGGTAAGTGTAACGGAGACCAACTAGTACAAGCTATGCAGCTAGTATGACCAGATGCAGTGGTGCTGCGACCCGGATGGGATCAAGGTTTACTTGGTAAGTGTAACGGAGACCAACTAGTACAAGCTATGCAGCTAGTATGACCAGATGCAGTGGTGCTGCGACCCGGATGGGATCAAGGTTTACTTGGTAAGTGTAACGGAGACCAACTAGTACAAGCTATGCAGCTAGTATGACCAGATGCAGTGGTGCTGCGACCCGGATGGGATCAAGGTTTACTTGGTAAGTGTAACGGAGACCAACTAGTACAAGCTATGCAGCTAGTAGGATAAGTTGCAGTGGTGCTGCGGCCCGGATGGGATCAAGGTTTACTTGGTAAGTGTAACGGAGACCAACTAGTACAAGCTATGCAGCTAGTATGACCAGATGCAGTGGTGCTGCGACCCGGATGGGATCAAGGTTTACTTGGTAAGTGTAACGGAGACCAACTAGTACAAGCTATGCAGCTAGTATGACCAGATGCAGTGGTGCTGCGACCCGGATGGGATCAAGGTTTACTTGGTAAGTGTAACGGAGACCAACTAGTACAAGCTATGCAGCTAGTATGACCAGATGCAGTGGTGCTGCGACCCGGATGGGATCAAGGTTTACTTGGTAAGTGTAACGGAGACCAACTAGTACAAGCTATGAAGCTAGTAGGATAAGTTGCAGTGGTGCAGTGACCTGGTTGGGAGTGAAGTTTACTGGGGTGAATGTAACGGAGGCCAGCTAGAAAGAGCTGTGTAGCCAGTAGGACCAATTGCAGTGGTGCCGTGTCCCGGATAGGAGTTTACTGGGGTAAGTGTAACAGAGGCCAACTACTACAAGCTATGCAGCTAGTAAGGCCAGTTGCAGTGTTGCTGTGACTCAGAATAGAGTAAGGTTTACTGGGGTGGGAGTAAGGGAGGCCAGCTAGCAAGAGCTGTGTGGGTAAACCTGGGATTTTAGCATCCTTTTTTGTGCCTCCCATGTCCCTTGCTTGTTGGCACTGGTTAGAATGGTGTGAAAGTAGTTATGTTGGTGTTATACTGGTGCCATGACCCGGACTGGAGTGAGGTTTACTGGGGTGGGTGTAATGGAGGCCAGCTATGATAAACAACATTTACAGTCTATAAGTGATAAACCCTACTCTCTTGGCCTCAAAAGACAATGTTTTTTACCATCCAGGTTAGTGAGCCCTTCTCCCATGCCAACTGTCAGCATGAGTTACACTAGTGCATCATTAGGTGCTTGCTAGCATGTTCTAGGAGGCTACTAGGTAGCTGTGTACTAACCACAGCCAAAATAGCTCAGCACAAAGTTGATTTTTAGACAGGTATAGAGATTTTTGGCATTTACAATTTAAATTTACGCTTCGTAATTTGATCAGAACAACACAAGAAATCTGATGTTTGCAAATGTAATTCAAGCCACATTAATATATAACTGAATTTATATTTCAAGACGAAGCACGCTACTTTCTAAGAATGTGAAAGACTTCTGATTCATTAGCTGCTATATGTAAATAGGCTAAATACAAAGTTCTGTCACAAAACTCTAGATGGAGCAGGCCGTAGATTCTACCTCAATCTGTTACAATTACATCATTCATTCACATGATACAGCCGATTGGTTTATTTTCACATCAGCAGCCATATTATTCAAATACTTAGCCAGTGCTTTCTGTAGGAGCTGCAGCGCACTTCAGAAACCCTCCAACTTCCGCCTGTTCCACCTGTATTGATCTGCTATGGGGTGATTTAAATGTATGTTATTTATGGGGGTTATTTTACAGTATATGTTATATGTGCAGCAGCAGCATTTCGTTCATGCTCACAGCAGCATGTTGTGGATGTATTGGCAGTAGCAAGTCTCGGTACATGCTCTGCTGCAGCAGATCTATTCTGCAAAGACCAAACACATTAACATTAATGTGCCATGTATATTACCATGCTATAGTCATGCAAAACTAGAAGAATAACATAGTGAACGGTAAACATAGCACATAGTATGTTTATGATTACAACAATAAATTAAAATTATATAATTCAAAATACCAGATTGCAATATCAATAAGCATAATGGACTGTAATTAACAGTTAAAATAACTGGAAGTGGGTAACACCAGAAGCCTCACACATTCATGCTAAAAAACAGTTGTGTTCGCTCTTAAATTAAAAATAAGGTAGATTGCAAACTTTTACATTCACTATGTTGTAAAATAGGTGAGTTCAGCACAGCATTGAGAAAAAATCAAATTTTCGTTGACTCTTTCCATTGGCCAACTCTGGTTTTTGGCATACTGTCACATCGTTACTATATCAACTAATGTTGGGCACCATATATGATCAACATTGTCAGCAAATGATCAATTATCAAATTATTATCAAAAATTGGATCAGACTTCATCAATTGCAAATTAAGAGTATAGTCAGTCCTAAAGAACATATTTGAAAACCAAATCTCATTTGTGTGCAGTGTGAATAAACCCTATGGTATTCTGGTCCCAAGATATCGCTCTTTGTAAGACTATGCAATTTCACTCGTTTTAGTGTCCATCAGTTGAGAACCAAAAGGCAGATTTCTTTGAAAATTAATAGCACACCTTTTCTCAAAATTCATATTTGACATATCATTCAAGTGCAAACTATGCACAATGACTATATCCAATCATATTTGTTCCAATCCCTAACACTATAAGTATGGGCCATAGAAATAGTGATGGTTGACTTATCCTTTTCAAATTTGGTGTTTTTCTCAAACACAGGTTCCACATATTCCCACTTTCACAATTGACCGTCTTTTTCAAAGGGGATGTGCTCTTAGTTGCACAGTGTAACATTATAATTCCTTTGAATCTCTTTGAAATTCAGCACGAGCGCCCATAAGCAATCTTCTTTTCCATTTCCTCATTTCAGTGGTCCAGAATCCAAATATAATGGACTGTACCTAAGCACATCAGGAAAAAATATATATCTCACACACCCCAATTGGTCTAAAGCCGCATCTCACTGTCATTGTGCATGACTGAGGATTAAAGCTATTTTTCAAATGACGGTTCAGTGACATTTGCTACTGTATCCAGCACACAAATCATAAATACAGAGCAGCCAAGTTGTTTTACTGATTCAAAAGGATTTTCAATATATGGATAATGGGCAGGTTGGGATAAAAAAATTCTCTGTTGCTTTACGGTGCAACCAGATGCAACAAAGATTAATCAGAATGACAGAATTAGACAATGGATTGGATCAAATATGAACAATATCTAACAAAAAGGAATATCAACCCACCAAATCATACTTATTACAGCACACTGAATGAGAGACCAACTCCTAAATCCTTCAATACTGATTGCAGAAAAGTCTCCGGTCATTCGAGACTAGACCATTCATTTCCCAAGGCCACTAGAGATTGACAATCCTTCAGTCTCAGTTTACAGACCTAATTGTGACCACAGCCAATTTTCTCTTGACTCACTCTCTGTCTTTGTCCTCCTCGCTTGTTCAATAGTGCACACTATTGCCCTGAATCTCCCGATGCCAAACGTACAGCCACACACTGCTGACAATGACTGTTTTATTCCCTCTGAGAGTGCTGCGTTTAAATGATGCACTTTAAATTGTTCAGCTTGTATGTTTCCCTCGGCATAATGACTCTCCCAAAATAACACACACAATCTTTATGAAAAAGGACGTATGCAAAAAAAAGGAACTCCAATCAAATAATATGTACAACATTATGTTGAGCCGTGGTGCTATTACAACAAATAGCATCTATTACATAAGCTTCAACACAACAAACATATTACAACATGTTTTTTTTCTTAACCAAATTAAATGAAATAAATATACATTAAATGCCAAACTAAATGCCAGCCATAAATATAAATGATATCATCATAAGTAAATTAACAGCATTACAATAATTATTTATGGTCTTTTGCTTGCCATAAAAATACACAGTTATATTGCTGACACAGAACAGCCGGAT
This sequence comes from Barbus barbus, assembly GCF_936440315.1. Classification (NCBI taxonomy): domain Eukaryota; kingdom Metazoa; phylum Chordata; class Actinopteri; order Cypriniformes; family Cyprinidae; genus Barbus; species Barbus barbus. The sequence goes on along the minus strand of NC_136759.1, from coordinate 21,386,946 downwards.
CCCCTTTCCAGCCAATCCCAGCGCACGCTCTCCCCTGAGTACTAATTACCTTCACCTGCACTCACTCAATCTCCTCATCACCAACACGGTACAAAGGCACGCACAGCAGTCAGCATCATTGTCCGGTCTCGTTTGCACGTAGTGGACTCCTACACAACTGATTCAGCTATCGAAGCTATATCATTCCAAGTGTTATTACCTGTACTCACCTTCTGTGATTCCTTCCAGTGTGTTCTCCTCGTCCTCCATCGTCTCCTTGTCCTCCTCGTCTCCCGGCTCCCCTTTTGGATTGGTCTCTCCGTCCTCCACGATCTCCTGTACCTGTGAAGCAAGTTATGATTTACCTACCACATCAAGATATCCGAAGTTACATTGCTCATTCTACTTACCTGACTCCCTTGCTCATTCTGCCGTGCTTCTCAATAAACCTTTTGACCGATCTCCTCTTGTCTCTGGCATACTTCCGTAACAGAAGACCGGACCTAACAAGTGGATAGCCGGCAAAATGAGTAATCCTGACCCGTTCCAGGAGATCGTGGATGGTCTCCGACGGCTACTCACCATCACCACCACCACCACCGCTCCCGCTACAACATCCATCACAACAGCCACAACCTCTTCTCCTTCTCCGGTGATGTAAGTCCCATGGCCAAACCGGCGCCCTTCTCTGGTCTGGCAGGGGAATGCAATGGATTCCTTCTGCAGTGTTCTCTAGCTCTGGAGGATTCCACCGCTGATGTGATTCTAGGGCGCCCGTGGTTGGTTCAGCACAATCCCATCCTTTCCTGGAAGACCGGTGAAGTCCTGAAGTGGGGTGACAAATGCTTTCCTGACTGTTTTCCTCGGATTCCTCAACCTCCAGCTTCCCATCCCAAGCACCTCAAGGTCTATGCTACCTCCATCGAGAGCCCGGTAGACAAACAGTCAGTCGATTATACCAGCCTGCTACGCCCCCTTCAGTGACGTGTTCTGCCCCAAGAGGGCCTCACAGCTGCCTCCACACCGGCCATGGGACTGCGCCATTGATCCGGGTGAGTCAGTGCCCCGTGGGAAGATATACCCACTGTCCATTCCGGAACAGAAGGCCATGGAGGAGTACATCGAGGAGGCTCTCCAACAGGGTTACATCCGCCCTTCCACGTCCCCTGCTGCTTCCAGTTTCTTCTTTGTGGCTAAAAAGGATGGAGGTCTGAGACCCTATATAGATTACAGAGCTCTTAATAAGATCACAGTTAAATTCTGCTATCCACTTCCCCTCGTCCCTGCGGCACTAGAACATCTTCGCGGAGCCAGAGTGTTTACCAAGTTGGACCTCCGCAGCGCCTATAACCTCATCCGGATACGTGAGGGGGACAAATGGAAGACCGCTTTTGTGACCCCTACTGGGCACTATGAGTACTGTGTTATGCCCTATGGCCTAGTCAACGCCCCCTCCGTATTCCAGGACTTTATGCATGAGGTTCTCCGGGAGTTCCTCCACAAGTCTGTACTAGTCTACATAGATGACATCCTCGTATACTCCCGGAGCATGGCCGAACATCGCCACCACATTGCGGAGGTCCTGCAATGCCTGAGGGGGCATAATTTATTTCTCAAAGCCGAGAAATGCTCTTTCCATCAAGACTCAGTGCAGTTCCTTGGTTATAACATCAACCACAATGATATCCAGATGGATGAGGGGAAGGTAGCCGCCATCAAGTACTGGCCCGTCCTGACATCGATCAAGGAACTACAACGCTTCCTCGGCTTCTCAAACTTCTACAGGAGATTCATCCGAGACTACAGCTTCATAACTAGCCCACTCACTAACCTCCTACGTAACAAGCCCAGATCCCTTTCTTGGTCCCCATTAGCCTCAGAGGCTTTCCAGAAGCTCAAGGAGGCTTTTACCAGCGCTCCGCTCCTCGTTCACCCTGACCCCAATAAACCCTTCCTAGTAGAGATTGACGCATCCACTACTGGTGTTGGCGCGGTACTCTCCCAGCAGCAGAGGTTCCCAGCCAAACTCCATCCATGTGCCTTCTTCTCCCGCAAACTCAGCCCGGCGGAGAGGAATTACGACATCGGTAACCGCGAGCTCATCGCCATCAAGCTAGCTCTTGAAGAGTGGAGACATTGGCTCGAGGGAGCTCAGCACCCATTCACGGTCTTGACTGACCATAAAAACCTAGAATACCTCAGACGCCAAAAGGCTCAACCCACGCCAGGCCAGATGGGCCTTATTCTTCACCTGCTTTAACTTTTCTATATCATACCGCCCAGGCTCCAAGAATGTTAAGGCGGATGCCCTTTCTCGCATCCACGCACCCGAGGAGAGCAATGAGGAGCCCAAACCGATCCTCCCCAAGGAGATTCTGATCAACCCCATCCAATGGGCAACAAATTCTGTTCCCTCAGCCAATGTCTCCTCAGATACTCCGCCGGGCTGCCCCCCAGGTATGCAATATGTTCCCAGGACCCAGCACACACACCTCATTCACTCCACTCACTCCTCTCTGGGCACTGGCCACCCCGGGGCCAATGCCACCCTCTCGTTGCTGAAAGATCGCTTCTGGTGGCCCAACATGGCTCGAGATGTACGGAGGTTCGTTCAGGGATGTTCGGATTGCGCCATCTCGAAGAACCCACGCCACCTTCCATCTGGCAAGCTCCTGCCGCTGCCCGTTCTAAATCGACCTTGGTCACACCTAGGAGTGGATTTCATTACGGACCTTCCACCCTCTGACGGTAACACCTGCATTCTTGTCATTGTTGACCGATTCTCCAAGGCCTGTCACCTTATTCCCCTCAAGGGACTCCCAACCGCTATGGAAACCGCGGAACTCATGTTCAACCATCTCTTCAGATATAATGGGATTCCTGAAGACATCGTATCTGACCGCGGACCCCAATTTATCTCCAGAGTTTGGAAAGCGTTCTTCACCCTCCTAGGTGTGTCCGTCAGTCTCTCATCTGGATACCATCCTCAGACGAACGGGCAGACGGAAAGAAAGATCCAGGAGATTGGGCGCTTCCTTCGGACCTTCTGCCACGGCCACCAGAACTCTTGGAACCAGTTTCTGGGCTGGGCCGAGTATGCACAGAACTCCCTGCGTCATCCTACCACTGGACTCACCCCCTTCCAGTGCGGTTTCCAGCCCCCTCTCTTCCCATGGTCTGGCGAACCATCTGATGTCCCCTCGGTAGACTACTGGTTCCGAGAGAGCGAGAGGGTCTGGGACGCAGCACACCATCAGCTGCAAAGGGCATTGCGCAGACGTAGGATGACAGCCGACTTGAGACGATCCGCAGCTCCATCCTACCAGCCCGGTCAAAAGGTCTGGCTGTCAACTAGAGACATCAGGATGCGCTTGCCCTGTAGGAAACTCAGTCCCAGATACATTGGCCCCTTCCCATTGTTAAGCAGATCAATCCGGTCACTTATCAGCTCAAATTACCTGCTCACTACCGTATTCACCCCACTTTCCATGTGTCCCTTCTAAAACCTCATCTTTCTCCAATCTCTTCCTCCGCAGATCCTGGCCTGGCTGTCGAACCCCCCCTTCCGCTTATCCTGGAGGATGGCGCGGCCTATCAAGTCAACGAGATCTTGGACTCCCGGCGCCGTGCTGGTCGTTTAGAGTACCTGGTGGACTGGGAGGGCTATGGGCCAGAAGAACGATCCTGGGTCCCCAGAGATGATATCCTCGACCCCAGTCTGTTGACACCTTCCACGCCGCTCATCCGGATCGCCCTGCGCCCCGAGGACGAGGTCGGCCACCATGCCATTGGGGTTCCCGGCCCTCAGGAGCGGGCCGTGGAGGGGGGGGGGGGTAATGACACAGAACAGCCGGATCCCCTTTCCAGCCAATCCCAGCGCACGCTCTCCCTGAGTACTAATCCCCTTCACCTGCACTCACTCAATCTCCTCATCACCAACACGGTACAAAGGCACGCACAGCAGTCAGCATCATTGTCCGGTCTCGTTTGCACGTAGTGGACTCCTACACAACTGATTCAGCTATCGAAGCTATATCATTCCAAGTGCTATTACCTGTACTCACCTTCTGTGATTCCTTCCAGTGTGTTCTCCTCGTCCTCTATCGTCTCCTTGTCCTCCTCGTCTCCTGGCTCCCCTTTTAGATTGGTCTCTCCGTCCTCCACGATCTCCTGTACCTGTGAAGCAAGTTACGAATTACCTACCACATCAAGATATCCGAAGTTACATCGCTCATTCTACTTACCTGACTCCCTTGCTCATTCTGCCGTGCTTCTCAATAAACCTTTCGATCTCCTCTTGTCTCTGGCATACTTCCGTAACAATTGCTATATTATGCTTATATTGCTTAAAAATACATTTATTCATTCTTTTCTGTGAAGCTTCTGAAACAAAAGAGCAGATAGCTTTGTTATCCATCAGTTTTTCAAATTCTGTAAATAACAGATTGTTTTTTTTTTATATAACACAACCTCTGCTACTACCTGACAGTAAAGGTTTTAACTGTTTTATCATTGAAACATTTATTCTGAGAAATCACACCTGTCTTTGTGACTATCGCACTCAACTCTGTCAAAGTCAAAAATGTGTCACAGTAGTAACACTATAGACTGCTTCATTCACTTCCATTCATACGCATGTGTAGTGTAGGGTAAGATGGACCAGTTCATCATTTCATCTGAATATCAACATTTGTGAGATTTAGTCAGTCGGAACAGTTTTGAGGTTAAGTGATTTAATTTTGTGTCTCAGGAAAATAGTGACCTATGATATGACATTGTATTATGTTGAATATCAAAGTTTACTGTATCTATTTGTGGACTTACCCCCGGATTCACAGACAAGACTTAAGCCTAGCCCTAGACTAAAATCTAAGTCTGAGCTGTTTTAACTGAAATAAACTTGCACTGACTAATCTTAAAATATATCAGTGTCTTTGTTTTGTCTCAAGATGCACACCAGTAATGGGTTTTTTTTTTAAGCACGTTTATAAAAATCACTTAAATGTCCTTATTGAACTATGGACTAATCCTGGCTTAGTCTAAGCCCTGTCTGTGAAACCGGGCCATAGTGTATTAAGATCTATATGGAGTTGTTTTGTTAGGAGAATTGGCACAGAGGGACCCAAGTGGCGTGTTGTTACAAGTGTATTTTTACATTTATTATATATTGTAATTAATTGGGTTATTATTTAATATTTCCATTAATTAGATGTGCATTTCAGACATCTTCACTTTAATTAAAACCTATAGGTTAATTAAGTGAAATCACTACATTTGCAGTCATAGTGTTGCTTTTGTGGCATATCTTCAGTTAAATATATGCAATTAAATATGCAAATATTCATAATTGTTTGCTAAATCTCTTTTACTGTGATTCTTCTTTGTCTCTCATTGGTCGCGTTATCCTTAGTTATTCATTTTGTGCTATAACAACTAAATTACCAAATGTTTCTATTTATTTTCTATCATAACACAATGGCTGATGCATTGACATTCTGCACATGCCTATCTTATATCTAAATATTTCACAGTTTAAAAGTGTATTAAATAGTACAATTTTAAAAGTATTGTGGTCTGGAATAATAAAGACTGGTATACTGAATCCTGAAAATAGGCATAAATTACATTTAAAATAGACAGGAAACTGTTATTTCAAATTATAATATTTATTAATTAATTTCAAACTTATGCAGCATTGGTAATCATAAAATACTTATTGCAAAAAAAAAATAAAACTCTTACGGTCACACTTTATTTCAAGGTCCATTTCTTGCTAGTAACAAACCATTAACTACGACTTTTGCCTCAATAAACTCCTTATGCTGCTTATTAATCGTTAGTAAGATAGTTGTTAAATTTACGTATTGGGAAGGATTAGGGATTTACAATATGCTTATGCAGAATATTTGCTTTATAAGTACTAATAAACAGCCAATATGTTAATGATATGCATGCTAATAAGCAGCTAGTTAACAGAGAGAATTGGTCCCTATACTAAAGTGTTACCAATCATACCAACCCCAAACAGGAAAAGTACAGCTTTTCTACTCATAGAAAAAAACTCACTGAACGTCTTGTGCTGTTAACATCATTTGTTGTTAACACCAGCGGTCACAGCTGGCTAGTGTTAACAGCACACAAATTGATGAATTGTGCTGAAATGAATTCATTTTTACATAACACTCAATTTCCCGTGGGTGCTTGAGCTCCTGAGCGCCCATGGGAACTGTCGCCTGTGTCAAACGCGACTTGTGTCTGTGCCTTCAATCCACCACAACAAGTGCCAACACAACTTCCAGCAAATACGATTTCCTACAATCACTAAATTCACATGCTGCTCATTCTATAATCATCATGTTCCAAACAATTGTCTTAATTAACATCTGGCGTGGTTAATGTACAATTTGAAGCGGGCACTTCCCACTACAGAATTACCACTGTTACTTCGCCCTCAACAACAGCACATCTGTCCACTCCAAGGGAGGCGGGTGAAGGGCCTGTGCCAGGAGGGCATTATGTTGGCTGAACGCTGGCAGAATGTTGGCTGAGCTTGCCAGCTTGCTCACTTCCTCCAATCTGTGTCAGTGTCACATCAAACCCCCTCGACTGGTTTGTCTGTCCTTCTTGGCGACTGCAGTGGCCGTGCCAGATTCGGTACCCGGGTGTTTGCAAACATGGAGCAAAAGAAAGAACTACATGCGCCAAGAACCGGCGCATGTAGTTCACTTGGGAGATGTGAAAAGAAAACATGACAAAATACAAATACGGATAGTTTTAGTGTGACTTGTAACACGCAAATTCTTGGAAAAGAACTGTACGAGGACCAAGATGAGATCAGATCCTTTCATCATTCAAGCCACTCTGCCATGTGAACAAATAAAACTATATAGGCTATATATATATATATATATATATAAATGACCTGAAAATGAGAATATTGTCATTATTTAGGCCATAATAATATTAGGCCATATATTTTCTGATTTGCTCTGGTGCAGGCTGGATCTTATTATGTGATTATACCTTTTTAAAAGTTTGAGGTCAGTATAATTATTATTTAAAGAAATTAATACTTTTATTCAGAAAGGGGGAATTAAATTGATAGGTAACGTTTTATTTTAAGGTGTCCTTGTTACCCGTTACATGTACCTACTATTATAATAATTAATTATTAGGGGAAGTTGTGGCCTAATGGTTAGAGAGTCGGACTCGTAATCGAAAGGTTGCGAGTTCGAGCCCCCGGCCGGCAGGAATTGTAGGTGGGGGGAGGGAATGTCCAGCGCTCTCTCCACCCTCAATACCACGACTGAGGTGCCCTTGAGCAAGGCACCGAACCCCCAATTGCTCCCCGGGCGCTGCAGCATGGCTGCCCACTGCTCCGGGTGTGTGTTCACGGTGTGTGTGTGTGTGTGTGTTGGATGGGTTAAACGCAGAGCACCAATTTCGAGTATGGGTCACCATACTTGACAATACGTCACGACTTTACTTACTTTTTTACTTTTTTTTTTTTATGCATAATTACATGCAAGTAACCAATCCCTAATCTTAACCATATAGTAAGTACATGTAGTTCATTAACATTACTCAGTATTTAAATGTATAATTACACCATAACAAGGAGACCTTAAAATAAAGTGTAATTGACTTGTATAATATTACAAAACATCTTTTTCAAATTATTTTACAAAAAATATGGAAATAATGTATGTTTCCACAAAAATATTAAGATGCACAACTGTTTTCAACATTGATCATAATAATATTAAAAATAAATGTTTCTTGAGCAGCATATCAGCATATTAAAATGATTTCTGAAGGATCATGTGACTCTGAAGCCTGGAGTAATGATGCTGAAAATTCAGCTTTGATTACATAAATAAATTACAGAAAATTGTGAATCAATCAGATATCAGATATGTATTGGATATACACTAATGTTAAAAAGTTTGGGATCAGTAAGATATTAATATTATAAATAGTTTTTAATGTATTTGAAAGAAATCTCTTATGCTCAGCTCTCCTGAAAAGAAAATAAAAAAAAAATTTCTTCAGAATTTATATATTTTAATACATAATTTATTACATTTTAACATAACGGGAAGAACATGCAAATGAAAGGATTTTTTATTTACTCTATAGTTTAATATTACTGTGCTACAGTTTTCCAGAAGAGTACTTTTGTTAATTTTTGTCTTAATTTAATCTGAATAACATATACAGGAATGTATAAAGGAACATTCTGAAAAGATGTACAGCATGGACTATTAAAATGTCTTTTTTTGCAATTAGACTGTGATGTGCATGTTCAGTAAATCTGTTCTGAAGTGCTCCAGTCCTCAAGGTCATGGGTTTGATTCCCAGGGAATGCATGAACTGATAAAATGTATACCTACAACGAAATGCAAGTCATTTTTGTCTGCATAATGCATAAATGTAAATGAAATGATCACTTGGTGCTCAGTTAAGGTTAATGAATGCATATGAATTCCTATGTGTGAATCATGGAGAGAGTTGTCTTTGCCTTGGAAAAATTACAGTAATTGGGTTCTTGTGATGTTTTGTACTGTAGATTCCTTAAACTACTTCTAAGAAAAGGACTATTTCTAAACTATTTCTAAAACAATGTCATGTTCATGTGATGACTACAAAGTTCTGACAACACTAGACTAGAGTGCAGACTGACAGACTCTTGCTTATTAATGTAGAAACAGTCAGCTTGGTCTTGGAGTGTAAATTCTGCCTTATGCATGATATTTCAGACCCATTTGATTTTCACAAAACAGATGTTTAGCAGAATGTTAACGCTAATGTTCACGTCTAATAAAAAGTGAAATATTGCAAGAATTTTCATTTGTAGGTGAACTATTCCTTATAAAGTTGAAAGAATAGCTTGGAGCTTCTCACAAATCCAATCTCAAAATCGTCAATTACAGTAAAATGTGAATTGATATATAATCTCAGATCCAACGAGAAACCAAATGAAGAGAGAAAAACATTTCAAAGCACTGTGCTCTGAAAATTATAACAGCAGTTGTTTTTGCAAGAAAACTAGAGCAAATACCTGCACATACAGAGAGATAATACATTCTCTCTGTACCCGCACTCTCCCACACATGAACACACACGCAGTCGTAAATGTCAGTGATGGTACTGCTCTCCACTGCAGACTAATGAAGCGACTTATTTTCATCAGACAAACAAACGCCCTGCCGTTGCTAACATCAGATAACAAATGAAATCTACTTTCATCTCCTGGCTATGTTCTGAAAAGATTTCAAGTCAACATGAAACCAAAAAATGACCCTCATTTGCTTCCTAAATACCTGTTAGTGGTCTTATTGTGAATGATTCATCTGCATATGTTATTTCCTAGAAAATTCCTGTCTTTGTCAATCAAGAAAAAAAAAACGGAGTGTCTATTTACACTAAGTGCAAATAGCCCATCTTGTTGGCAAAGGCTATTTACACTAACTCCGCCCACTAACGTGTGATTGCGTTAGTCAACATTAAGAAAAGAAGCTAGATCAACATCAGTTTCAGTGGCGTAGATGGTAGATGATGGCGCATGCTTTTTGACGCGAGCGACCCAAGTTCGAGCCCACCTTTTGCCAAACATTTTTTTCTCCCTTTTCAAATCTCATATCGCATCAGAAAGGCATTTATTTTCAATAAAAATTAAGGAAATAATCAAAAAGTTGAAAATAAAGTATCGGGTAGGTGTAGGGAGGGCTTTATTGTCCCAATAAGGTGGCATCCATTTAATAAATTTGAATTAAAATTATAATTTACACTCAGTATGTTATTATTGCGTACTGTTTTATAATGTACTACAATACTGAGGTGCAGATAATTGCCACTATTTGCAATAAGTAGTATAAATAGCACAAAATCTTGCTATTTTAACATAGTGTAAATAGAATCTATAGCTATTTGCACTTAGTGTAAATAGCATATCGTTAAAAAATACTGCTATTTACACTGAGTGTAAATAGCATCTATTGCTATTTGCACTTAGTGTAAATAGAATCCATTGCTATTTGCACTTGGTGTAAATAGCATCTGTCACTAAAAAAATATGCTATTTGCACTTGGTGTAAATAGCGTCTAATTGCTATTTACACTTAGTGCAAATAGCATCTATTGCTATTTGCACTTAGTGTAAATAGAATCCATCGCTATTTGCACTTAGTGTAAATAGCATCTGTCACTAAAAAAATATGCTATTTGCACTTGGTGTAAATAGCATCTAATTGCTATTTACACCGAGTGTAAATAGCATCTATTGCTATTTGCACTTAGTGTAAATAGCCGCTGCCAAAAAAAAAACTCGCTCCATCTCAGAAATGACTATTTTTTTTTCTGTTACGTCAGCAAGAATCTTTATTTCTCCTATAAACACCTAACACTATATGTGTGCACTCTATATGTGCAGAGATATATATTTTTTGCCATCCAGTCCATCCAAACCAAGCCTTCCGAGTCTAAATAATGTGATTATGGCGTGAAGAAGACAGAAGAAAATAAATCAGCCAGTGATGCAAAAATAATTTAGTATTAATGAATGAATGAACGAACGAAGGAACGAATGAAAAAACGAACTAATTAAAAATGAACGAACAAACCAATCAATCAATCTATCTATCTATCTACATTTACATTTACATTTATTCATTTAGCTGACGCTTTTATCCAAAGCGACTTACAATTGCTATATGTCAGAGGTCGCACGCCTCTGGAGCAACTAGGGGTTAAGTGTCTTGCTCAGGGACACATTGGTGTCTCACAGTGGATTCGAACCCGGGTCTCTCACACCAAAGGCATGTGTCTTATCCACTGCGCCATCACCACCCTCCACCACCACCATCTATCATTTTTATCAATGAAAAATTGTTGGATTTAAGATTAGACAGGAAGGCAGGCAGGCAGGCAGACAGACAGACAGACAGACAGACAGATAGATGGTAGATAGAGGGACAGATAGATAGAGAGACAGATAGACGGATAGATGGATAGATAGACAGACGGACAGACGGACGGACGGACGGACAGATAGATAGATAGATAGATAGATAGATAGATAGATAGATAGATAGATAGATAGATAGATTAGATTCAACTTTATTGTCATTGCACATGTGGGTACAAGGCAACGAAATACAATAGAGAAGAAGAGTACTGCATACCATGAGGAAGGAGAGGAGAAAAAAAATAATCCCCATACTATGCTCCTTCGGGAGTACATTATGAGAACATGAAAAACACCTCAGCAACAAAAGCACAATCAATACAGAGACACAGGACTTGCAGGTGGGGGGGGGGGGGGTAATCCAGCTCAGACGAGCAGCCATCCGGACCTGCAGCCTCTCAGCGCTAATCACAGACCCGCTTGTCAGACTGGCGGTACAAAGCGGCAAAGGTGTCGGATGGGGGGTTGGGAGGTGAATGCATATCTGTATATATGTGCGTCTGTGTGTATGTGAGTTCGTGTATTTGTAGGCCTGGAGATCCGCCACGCTGGTATCCAAAACAAGTTGTCTCAGTCCGCAGATTGTGATAGCGACACAGCAATTACCATTGAAACAGCCTTGATCGGGACCCAGACGGAGTCGACAATCACCGGGTGTCTGTGGGAGGGGTCAGGAAGCAAGAGAGTCTCACTGCAGTGCCCTTCTGGGGGGGTTGTGTCCAGAACGACCTTGTCCAAGGCAGTTCTGTTGTTTTGGGAAGCCGAAAGATGATAAGATTGCAATTGTTTGGTCTTGGTGCGAGCAGCTGCATACCAATTTCACAGCTCTCTTTGTCCATTTTGGTCTCCAAGTCCATCAATTTTTCTCAGCACAGCCGTGAGCTTCTCCGTAATAGAATCCATATTGCGGTTGATAGTTTCAGTCTCAGTGCTGACCGCTCTGCCCACTGCTTCAATCATGACGGGCAGCCTTGTGAGGCTTTGGACAGCTGTTCCCATCTTCTGAATTCTCTGATAACCCAGCAAAGCCTAATCCAATCAGCAGAAAACCCGTTATCATGGTTCCGAATAGGTAGATGTCTTCAATGTCCTCCATGGAAAGAGCAGTTGGGGGTTCGGTGCCTTGGTATTGAGGGTGGAGAGAGCGCTGGACATTCACTCCCCCCACCTACAATCCCTGCCGGCCCGAAACTCGAACCCGCAACCTTTGGATTACGAGTCCAACTCTCTAACCATTAGGCCACGACTTCCCCTGTGTTAGACAATAGACAAGACGAGAGAGCAAGCAGGGAAAATAAGGGGAGGAGAGGAGAGAAAAAGCGTCCGCCTTCGCAGAGAGCCCAACGAAAATGCACATATAGACAGATAGACAGATATATAGAACGGTAGACAGACAGACAGACAGATATATAGAAAGTTAGACAGACAGACAGACAGACAGGCAGACAGACAGGCAGACAGACAGACAGACAGACGGACGGACGGACGGGCAGGCAGACAGATATATAGAACGGTAGACAGACAGACAGACAGACAGATAGACAGATAGATAGATAGAACATCAGTCTATCAGTCTATCAATAGCTTATCAGTATGTGCACGTCATACTGACGTTGCGTCTTCCTGCTTTTCAGAATCTTGCGCCATATTTTTAAGGTGCCATGTCAAGTTAAAAGTAGTTCAGCTTTGAAAAACGCCCCCTGGGAGCTCTGATTTGTGCTCCATTCTGCTGTGCTCCATCTAGCTGTCTTTGAACACAAGAACACGTCCTGTGTGAACAGTTTCTTCTCTCAGTAAATGTGCTTTACATGGTGCCTGTAGCTCAGGTGGGACTGTGCTTACTGCAGACTAAAAAAACACAAAACAACAAAATACCTTATCTTTCATTTCATATATAATTTATTTAAAATATAAATGATTTAAATTAATCAATTGTTGTATTAAAATCTTTAATAATTATACTTTAAAATTTAACAATTAAACATAAAGATAAATATTAGGCCATCACTTTACAGTATGTTTGTAGGCCATTTGTATTTATGAAAAAACGGAATAAACCACTTTAGTTTGCATAAGGAAGACATAAAATCAGCTGCAAACAAACTGTTGTGCGTTCAGTACATATCCTGAAAGACTTGAAATGAAACACTTCATCCTTCACCACTGGGGAACCTTTAATGATGCTAAATTGCTTTTGTTATTGCAGTGCTGATGTGGATGATATGAATCGAATAATTGATTGGTTTGTTTGTGTGCCTGGCCCATCTGAGAGAGAGAAAGAGAGCAAAACACTTGAATGTTAAGTCTCATTAGTCTTGAGTCCAAACTCATCCTTACACAGCAGATTAACACTGGACCCGACCCAGTAACCCACTCTGGTTCTGCTGCTGGCTCACCACACCAGACTGATTTACTGCACAGCCTGCCCACACTCACCTTTCTTGTCCCCGAAGAAGAGGGTCTGTTGTGCTGGATTTGACCACTGGAGGGAGGTGTTATCATTATAATCCACTCGGCAGGTCATGTTAGCCGTGCTGCCCTCGACCACCGTCACATTCTGGGTGATGGGGAACTGAGCCTGGCTACCTGCAGAGAGACAGACAAGGAGAGAGAGACGGGTTTATAAACAAACCACTGTTACACAGGAAAGAGTACAGAGGAGGACAGAAAGCACTCAGGTACTAGTGGGAAATCGTCTCAATATAGTGACTCAGAATCACGCCGTATATGGTCATCATGGGGGTATATTATTATAAAATAGACATTTTCATTCCTAGATGATGATTGCTTAATACAGCATTCCAACCAGGCAGTGTTGAGAATGCCACTTACTGTAGCTTGCTAAGGTAAATGCCAATCAATATTTAAAGTTGTTTCGCTTCAGTCAAGCCCTCACAAAAGTTAACCATGGTTTTACTACAAATAAAACAAAAAATAACCACAAATGAACCACGGTTTTTCTACATTAACCATAGTTTTGCCATGGCATTTGTAGTAAAGTTAACAGTATGTTATTTATGTAATGAAGTATGAGTGACCCCCGCTGGCGTTTAACAAATTGGGCAGAATATGCTTAACCACACCCCTCCAACCGTTAGCTTGCTGTGAGTGAGAGATGAGAGGAGGAGCGCAAACCCCCCGCCCCCCCGCCCCCTACTCAATTTCAGTTGGAAATACGTCACCATACTGAAATAAAGTTGGCAGCAACTTCCGGTTCATGCAGACTTTAATTTTGAGACCACGCCCTTCCCCCTTCAAAGAAACTCTTCTCCTGTGGCAGATCAGTTGATTTGTCATCTTATGGAGCTCAAGTTGATTTGTGCGCGCATCTGTATGGAAGCCCAGTTTCCGAACTGCAGAGGGAATATTACTATATTTATTAGTTTTCTATATGATTCTGTATGTCCATTAGTTTACACTGTAATGACCCTTGCAAACTCGCGCTGTGCCGTGAATCGGTTAGTTTTAAACTAAAAGATTGAAAACAGATGTTTTCTCATGCTGAGAGATAATGTGTTTGAGAAAAATATCATATATGGTGTATAATAAATGACACAGCGGATGAGAACAGTTCCTATTATTTGTTTTTACTTGAGCTCCATAAGATGAGGCGTTACATCGGAATACTCTCTTGCCTTTTACTGTTGCTTTTAGGTTCTTTGCTTGTGTTTTTTTAGCGGAAGGACAGCATTTAACAAACGGACTTCAAAAAAGTAACATATTTTTTCATTATTTAAATGAAGTGTTCAAATTAACAAACTCTTATGGCAAGTCTTGTTTAATTGGTAGTTAATTCCTATGAAATCATACAATCTCATTTGTGCATTTTCGTACAATTTGCTCATGTTCCAATGACAATTAGATATAGGGGTGGACCTTCAGGTTCTTTTTATTTTTTTCTTAAGAAATTGCATATATTTATACAATCTGAATTCCGGAAATGTTGGGATGTTGGGACTTTCAAATCACATGAGTCAATATTTTATTCACAATAGAACATAACATAACAAATGTTTAAACTGAGAAATTTTACAGTTTTATGCACAAAATGAGCTCATTTCAAATTTGATGCCTGCTACAGGTCTCAAAATAGTTAGGACAGGGGCATGTTTACCATGGTTTAGCACCTCCTCTTCTTTTAAAAATAGTTTGAAGACATTTAGGCATCGAGGTTATGAGTTTCTGGAGTTTTGGTGTTGGAATTTGGTCCCATTCTTGCCTGACATAGGTTTCCAGCTGCTGAAGAGTTTGTGGTCATCTTTGACATATTTTTTGTTTAATGATGCGCCAAATGTTCTCTATAGGTCAAAGATCTGGACTGCAGGCAGGCCAATTCAACACCCGGACTCTTCTACTACAAAGCCATGCTGTTGTAATAGCTGCAGTTTGTGGTTTTACATTGTCCTGCTGAAATACACGTCGTCTGGAGGGGAGCATATATTGCTCTAAAACCTTTATATACCTTTCAGCATTCATAGTGCCTTCCAAAACATGCAAGCTGCCCATAACGTATGCACTTATGCACCCCTATACCATCAGAGATGCTGGCTTTTGAACTGAACACTGATGACACCCTGGAAGGTCTCCCTCCGCTTTAGCCCGACAACAATAATGTCAAATTTGGACTCGTCTGACCATAGAATACTTTTCCACTTTGAAACAGTCCATCTTAAATGAGCCTTGGCCCACAGGACATGATGGCGCTTCTGGACCATGTTCACATATGGCTTCCTTTTAGTTGGCATCTGCAGATGGCATGGCGAATTGTGTTTACCGACAGTGGTTGCTGGAAGTATTCCTGGGCCCATTTAGTAATATCAATGACAGAATCATGCCGATGAGGGATGCAGTATCGTCTGAGTTCCTGAATACCATGGGCATCCAACTAAAGTCTTTGACCTTGTCCCTTACGTACAGAGATTTCTCCAGTTTCTCTGTATCTTTTGATGATGTTACGCACTGTAAATTATGAAATTTGCAAAGCCTTTGCAATTTGATGTTGAGGAACATCTCAAGCAATCCATCTCATGAACACTTGACATTAAACATGGAACACACAAAACTATTATACATTATTTTTTTCACCACACATACTTTTTTTTTATTATTTCAAATTTGCACATATCAGACCTGTACACACATAATTGTCTATATTATATATTGTGTTTTTGCTGTTTTGTACATTGCCTATTTGTATATTTGTATATTATTCTTTTATTATCTGTGTCCTGTCCTGTTGCTGTCTTTCTGTTGCACTGTGGAGCTTCTGTCACTATAACAAATTCCTTGTATGTGTAAACATACCTGGCTAATAAAGCTCATTCTGATTCTGATTCATATTTTATACCATTTTGCCAAAACATAAGGTAGTTATGTTATGTTAGTATACTAAACATGATAGTAACAGCTCTAATAAAATGTTATTGTATGGAAAAGAGCTGAACATTTAGTGCTTAGTGTAGGCTATAACATATGGGTTTGGAACAACATGAGAAAATAATGACAGATTTTTCATTATTCGCTACCTATACTATTTTTCTTAGGTAATACATGATAAAGCATAAGAAATGATAGCTCTGCTGCTTTTTGTGTCTACAGTGGTCTAGCAATATTCGTTTGCCATAACTAAACAACCTTTTGTACTTTATTGCATAGTTAGGATTCAGGAAGAGCTAAATTGGTCCAGCTATTGTTACTGGTCTTACTGAATACTACATATAATAAGGACGTGTTAAACCTGTTAAACTCAAAATGATGGATTATTGTACACATTTAGCACAGCTTTTGGGTATAGAAAGTGAAACAATGGTGTAATTCTTTGCCTCTCTCTCTTTCTGTTCATTCTGACTTGGGATCAGCAGTAATTGGTAGCATGGCCTAATTAGAGCTTGTCATGTTCGGCAAGGGAGACACTGCCTCTGCAGCTGGGTGGCAAATTGACACATAATCCAGACTATGGTGGGCCTTCGATCCGAGTTAGAGACTGTCTCGTGTCTCATCTGGGAAAGGGGAATGGAAAGTATGTGTGTGTGTGTGTGTGTGTGTGTAAGGGGCATAGGGGACATCCAAGCCAGGCTTAATCACCCAGCCTCAGTGGATTCTGCTCGGACTTATTCTGCATTTGTTTTCCTTGTCTTGCTGAAAAGTCGCCTAATTGCATTCCGGCTGCATCTCTACTCGGTCTTCCTTTGTTTTTAAGATATTTAACTTGAGAGAAAAATCTCTCTTTCATACCAGTGGTATTGTACGGCAATATTAAAAGTGAAGTATGTAACTTTTCACAGTTATTGAATAAAAATACAGTATATCAGCATATACTGTATGCATATATAATCTAATATTCTAATTTGCTGCTCAACAAACATGTCTTATTATTATCAGTGTTGAAAGCAGTTGCGATGTTGAATATTATTGCTGAAACTTACATTTTTTTGTCAAGATTATTTGATGAATAGAACGTTTTTATTTGAAATATATATATTTTTTTTCAAATTAATGTCCTTACTGTCACTTTTGATCAATTTAATGCATCAATAAAAGTTAAATCTTTCTGACACCTTTTTTAAAAAAAATCTTACAAATTAACGTTAAATGTCCATTATGCATAATTGAACATTCTATCTAAAATATTAATAATATGTTTATACAATATAGTAAATATACTAAAAATAAACATGCAATATTATATAAATAAAAAATATATTATATTAAATAAATCTGAATATTTTTAGATAGAATACCCAGTTCTTACTATCATCAATGTTAAAAACTATATTAAATAAATATAAATGGTTTTAGACAGAAGATCCTGTTCTAGTTACAGCTAAATGGCAGGAACTGTAAAGTGGCTCGTAAATCAGCATGTTAGCATGCATGAAATTATTCACAAGCTAATTCTCCATCTCGTGGCAGTAGGGGATCACCGTGTGGGCTTCCCAAAAGTGCCAGGCACTGCTGCGTTCTCCTGAAGGTGACATTGGGATCTGTCTCATTCAAGGCCCACATGCTATGGAAGTGTTGTACCGACCGCAGCTTCGACTGCCTCCTTCATTATTCCAGAACAACATGAGCACATGAGGTGTGAGGTGTGCTTGAAGCTGACATGGAGTGTAAATGTTAAATAGTGATGTTGGCTGACAAATCAAGTGATTATACTAAAAGGAAGAAGAAACAAATTAAGAGGAAGGTCAGAACAGACACCGGGTTTATAGTGTTGTACTTTCATTACCAGCGGAGGAGTACTTAAAGGAGAAGTGTGTTTTTTTTTTCAACGTGAAAATAGTTTCTCCTATACAAACTTAAAGGGTTAGTTCACCCAAACATGAAAATTCTGTCATTATTAACTCACCCTCATGTCATTCTAAACCTGTAAGACCTCCGTTCATCTTCGGAACACAAATTAAGATATTTTTGATGAATTCTGAAAGCTCTCTGACCCTCCCATAGACAGAAATGTAATAAACACGATCAAGGTCCAGAAACGTAGCAAGGAGTTCAGTTAAATAATCCATGTGACATCAGGGGTTCAAGCTTAATTTTACAAAGCTACGAGAATATTTTTGGATGCAAAGAAAACAAAAATATTGACTTTATTCAACAATTCGTCTCCTCAGCGTCACCCTAGCACCATTTTGGAGAGTATCCACTGAATGTAAACAGCGTATGCTGTTCTGTGTCAGCTGTGGCACGCGGATACGTTGTTTTCGTTTTTTTATTCATTGAACTGTTGAATAAAGTCGTTATTTCTGTTTTCTTTTCATTTTCACTATCCCTTTAATAGACAGACACCTGTAAGTGAGCCATTTGTAGGTTAATTTTCCCAAAAAGTGTATCAAAACATTCCATGCCAACAAGACGGTGACTCAACCAATGGCGCAAATTTGGGTGGGGCTAATTGCTTTTCCCTCCAATGGCAGCAAGGGGAGTGTTAAGAAAAAAAACTGTTTAAAAACAGTACCTTTTTGCAATTCCACAGGTGCCGTTTTTACGTAAAACAATGTTTTTTGATGTAAAAAAACTTTTTGCTGTGGTGTGAAATTCAGTAATTTCAATATGAATCCCAACCCGATCTCACAGCCAATCGTACACATTTTATAAATTGGCTAATTCGTACAAATTCGTACTATTTGAAAAAATCGCATGTATTTTATGAGGTGGCTAATTCGTAGGAATATGTATGAAGGACCATGCCTAACCCCACCCCTAAATTTACTTCTTGTAAAAGTGAGGCCATACGAATTCATACGAATTAGCCATCTCGTAAAATACATACAAATTGGTTGTGAGATAGCATTGGGAATCCATACGATTTGGAATTTTGCATGATAGCAAAATATTTCCCCATGCAGACTTCGCAACAGGTTCACATTGGTTACGTGGATTGCCTAGAGCTGCTAGGTTTGAAAAAGACTTCTGAGTGAGTTGTGCTTCATACATCGCTACAGACAACAGACTTTTCTTGTCTGTAAAATTTCCCATTAATTTCAGTGATGTGATTAAAACTTAGGTACGATTAGGTACATAAACAACATTTCACCTTTATTGCTTGAATTTCTTGTTCACATTTACGAAAGCCATCATTTCAATGCTTTCAAAATCAGAGATCTTTTGGAAGGGGAAGACCGTTCAAATAAGCACTTTAACCCAATATAACACCATGTTCTTTATCCTAGTCCAAATCTTTTGTAATTACATTTCAAAACAGCCTTTTCCTAAATCCCATAGATCATGATTTACATTAAAAGTGTTATCTTTTGAGACGGGCTGCTGATGTAATACACTTACCCTAACTGAACTAAATTCCACACAGAAACTTAGTTTTATCCAACTGTATAATAGTTGAGAAAGAACTTTAAAAGTACTTATAAAAGTTCAGAAATCTCAAGTTTTAATATCCATGTAGCTCAAAATATAGAGCATGGCTCCAGTCATGTTTGATTCCCAGAAAATGCCTTGAATGTCTTGAATGCAATGTATGTCGCTTTTGGATAAAAATGCATGCCAAATGCGTGAATGTAAATGTCCTTCCATTTTAGTTGAACGCTATCCAGACAAATAACTACATTTATCATAAAAAAAGAAAACATGACAGTCTCTGCATTCAGAAAAATATCTAAATACTTGCGGTATTTTTAACTATTACCTTGATGGCTTCAATTTCAGATCTCCTTGAACTGTTTTTATTGTTGCTCTTATGCCATGAAAATAAAGAAAGCCGTTTCTGTACGGGCTGTTAAACACTTGTCCCTGTGAGAGCAGACGCTGCTGTGCTGGAACAGGTGGACAATGGGACAGCAGCTTACGTTTAACTTTTTAGTCCAAACCACTTAAAACAGATCCCAGATCAGCTATTTGCTCAATTTGGCCCTTTATTACAATAGGGCAAAACTTCAGCATCAGTTAAATACTGCCTAAACGGCCTTTTGTGTAGTTGTGGCCTGTAAAGGCAGCAAACTGACCTGAAATTAAATGAGAAAAAAATGCACCATTATATAAAAGCTGTTAAGCGACTAAAAACCTGTAATTTATCAACTAAGTCAGGCCATAATCTTGATTCTTCTGATAATAGATACACAATTTTCAAAAATAAAACAATTTTCAAATAGTAATGCTATTAAATACATTTACAAAACGTTTGGATGTTGCAAACAACTGGGTTCAAACAACATTGTTTCGTTGTAATCTCTACAGTCTACACAGAAGCTGATGTCTCCTTATTTAATATATTAATTTATAGGGGAAGTCGTGGCCTAATGGTTAGAGAGTTGGACTCGTAATCCAAAGGTTGCGGGTTCGAGTCTCGGGCCGGCAGGGATTGTAGGTGGGTGGAGTAAATGTCCAGCGCTCTCTCCACCCTCAATACCACGACTGAGGTGCCCTTGAGCAAGCCACCGAACCCCCAACTGCTCCCCGGGCGCCGCAGCATAAATGGCTGCCCACTGCTCCGGGTGTGTTCACGGTGTGTGTGTGTTCACTGGGTTAAATGCAGAGCACGAATTCCGAGTATGGGTCACCATACTTGGCTGAATGTCACTTCACTTCACTTATTTCCTGGAATGTTTGTCTAGTCCCTTGTGAAAAAAGAAGTGTGTTTAATTGTATTGAATATAGACTTGTAGTGTATCTTAAATGTAGACTTAAAAAGGTACTAGCATACATATAATATTAATGAAATTAAAAATATATATTATTACAACTAACATACAATTAAGTGTCCTAAAACAGTACATTAAGTATATTTTTAAAGTATTATTTCTGCAATAAGTACTATTTTTCCCAACACTGTTCTTATTAAATCAATTTAAAGGCTCACATTTCTCATAGGGAATTAAAGTGCTGACATATCTCATAAACACTTGTGCTTACTGTAGGTTTAGCAGGAAGCAGCAATGAATGAATGAATGAATGAACCACACATCCAGAAAAGCTTTTTTTCTGTTTCAGCTGAGCGCACCACATAATGGAAATCACTCGTTGATGAATGACCAGAAAGCAGCCAAGCAAACCACTGTAGAATACATTGTATGCTTTGGGCACCATCAAAAAAGCTAACAAATAACCACATAGCAGCCAGAGGAACAGCCATCTCAATTCATTACACAGCAATAACACCCCCCCATCTGGACTAATGTGTCTGCTTTAGTCTTCAGCATTAAATCCAGCAGTAGCATTTGAAGAAATGTTGCACAACAGGATTCAACGGTAGCTCAGGGCGAATCTCTCTGCGGCAGCTGCTTTGTGATTCTCAGTAACCCAGAGGAAAACTGTATGGCCCAGAGGTTGCATTTTCATAGCTTATGAGACGTCTCAGTCATGTCTTATTATGTTTGATTGACAAAGTAAACTATACAAAACTTGGGTTAAAGGAATAGTGCACCACAAATGAACATTTGCTGAATATTTACTCACCCTCAGGTCATGCAAGAGGAAGCGTTATATGGATTATGGAGTCCATGTTTCGGCCAGAAGCAACAGTTTATAAACTATAAATAGTTAAAATTACTTAATTATAGATTTGCTTCTTGCTAACGCTCAGATTTTCACAAGAGGTTACTTATAGTAAGTAAAACTTATAGTAAAATGTAAAATTACATTTTGTTATGCTTTTATCAGCTGTTTGGACTCTCATTCTGACGGCACCCATTCACTGCAGAGGACCCATTGATGAACAAGTGATGCAAAGCTACATTTCTCCAAATCTGTTTTGATGAAGAAACAAACTAATGAGGGTGAGTACATTTTTAGCCAAAAATCATCAACCCAAGACCACATTTCTTACATTTACTTTGCTATGCCATAGTGTTTCTTGATGCTTTTGACCCCAAGACCCAAGAGTTCAAGAGAATATTAAAATAAATTAGTGCTGTCAAACGATTAATCGCGATTAATAACAACCAAAATAAAAGTTTTTGTTTACATAATATGTGTGTGTACGGTGTATATTTATTATGTATATATAAACAGACATGCATGTATATATTTAAGAAAAATATGTTGCATTTATTTATTACATATATTTATGTATGATATCATTTAAATAAATATAAATATATATTACATGTAAATATTTTCTAAATATATGCTGTAAGTGTCTGTCTTTATATACACATAATAAATATACACAGTACATTATGTAAACAAAAACATTTATTTTGGATGCGATTAATCGTGATTAATCGTCTGACAGCACTAAAATAAATATAACAGATTTTAAGGATTTGAACTCTTTTTGGAACAATCTTCCACTTGAAAGTTTCCTAATGTCCCGGTTGAAAACCACTGGAACTTTCAACCCCATGTCCACCAAACTTGGCAAAGGCCTTCAGCTTGTTCTCATGTATTATACGCATCTTCTTTTTTAACAGGTCGAACTCAGAATAACTTGTGCTCAGCTGCAGGTTGACAAAATTATCTTTTAGCAGACATTTTTACACTTTCCCTGCTGTAAAAATGGACCACAAATACAGATGACTCATCTCATGAATCTCAAAGACGCTCTATAAATGCTTAATGCTTCATAACCTTCAAACTTCATGGCTTTGTAAAACTTTCAAACTTCTCAGACGTTTCAGACTAGGCTTTGCCAAACCAACTTTTAAAGTATGTCTTGAAAAACTTTCCAAAATCTTTCAACACTGTCTCTTAGGAGACATTAAAACAATAGACACAAATGAGACCTACAATATTATTGTCAGTCCTTGTCTTGTGGTTCCCCTCCTCTCGTGCACATATTTGGCCTTCCTGTTCCTGTCCTCGTTTGTCATCATTGTTTAATTAGTCCCTAGCCCTGTGTTTGATTAGTCCACACCTGTTCCTCGTTAATTTCCCAGTGTTCTTAAACCCTGTGTTTCCCTGCCTCTGTGTCCAGTCTGACCGTCAAACCCCTCTCTTCAGTTGCTGTCTCCACGGTTCCTGTGAATCCTAAGTTTGCTTCATTAAAGTCTGTGTTGAAGAGAAGTTGCTCGCCTCTGCCTTTCCCTGCTCCCAGAGGGAGCGTGACAGAAGACTGGACCCACAACTCAACTATGGCTGAAGACAGGCTTTGGTGTCTGCGGCAGGATGGTCGGGATTTGGTAAGGTATGTTGAGGAGTTTCTTGAGCTTTCCAACGAGGTGAGCTGGATTGACGCCTCGCTCGGTGTGTGTTTTCGGTTTGGGTTGGACAAAGATGTCATCAGCTGCGATATCCCCACGTCCAGTTTTTCCCTTATCGGGCTGATAAATTATGTCCTCAATGTACATGGCATTGATTTCGAAGTCGAAGAATGTCAAACAGATCTTCGTCCAACCCAACCCGAGAACAACCCGTCCTCACCAGCTCACCGCTCGCCAGGACCCTCCACATGCCCTGCCAAATGTTTCCGGCCACCCAACTCTTCCCAGCACTGCTGCTGTCCTCAGCCCAGAGCACCCCCGCAACCCCGCGCTTCAAGAGCGCCCTCCTGTACCTGCTCCTCGCAAGTGCCCTCCTGAGTTCCCGCTGGTTCCGTCCAGCCCTCCTGGGTTCCCGCTGGTTCCGTCCAGCCCTCCTGAGTTCCCGCTGGTTCCGTCCAGCCCTCCTGAGTTCCCGCTGGTTCCGTCCAGCCCTCCTGAGTTCCCGCTGGTTCCGTCCAGCCCTCCTGAGTTCCCGCTGGTTCCGTCCAGCCCTCCTGAGTTCCCGCTGGTTCCGTCCGGCTCTCCTTCGTCTCCGCTGGTTCTATCCAGCCCCGCGCCTCCCGAGCGCCCCCAAGTGTCCGCGCCTCCCGAGCGCCCCCAAGTGTCCGCGCCTCCCGAGCGCCCCCAAGTGTCCGCGCCTCCAGAGCGCCCTCCCGTGCCGGCTCCACGCCCGTGCCCTCCTGAGTTCCCGCTGGTTCCGTCCAGCCCAGCTCGTCAAGAGCGTCCCCAAGTGGCTGCGCTTCAAGAGCGTCCCCAAGTTTCCGCGCTGCAGGAGCGCCCCCAAGTGTCCGCGCTTCCCGAGCGCCCTCCCGTGCCGGCTCCTCGCACGTGCCCTCCCGTGCCGGCTCCTCGCACGCGCCCTCCCGTGCCGGCTCCTCGCACGTGCCCACCTGGGCTCCAGCTGGTTCCATCCAGCCCCGCGCTGCAAGAGCGCCCGACAGAGTCCGCGCTGCAAGAGCGCCCGACAGAGTCCGCGCTGCAAGAGCGCCCGACAGAGTCCGCGCTGCAAGAGCGCCCGACAGAGTCCGCGCTGCAAGAGCGCCCGACAGAGTCCGCGCTGCAAGAGCGCCCGACAGAGTCCGCGCTGCAAGAGCGCCCGACAGAGTCCGCTCCTCTGTGGCTCCCAGGGGGGAGCTTCCCCAAGAAAATTTTGGGGGGGGGGGTAAGAGGGTCACAGCCTGTGTGGCCGGGCCAAGGGCCAAGGCCACACGACCCGAAAAAAATAGGCCGTGGCCTCCCGAGTCTCCAGATCCGCCATGGCCTCCCGAGTCTCCAGATCCGCCATGGCCTCCCGAGTCTCCAGATCCGCCATGGCCTCCCGAGTCTCCAGATCCGCCATGGCCTCCCGAGTCTCCAGATCCGCCATGGCCTCCCGAGTCCCCTGACCCGCCATGGCCTCCCGAGTCTCCAGATCCGCCATGGCCTCCCGAGTCTCCAGATCCGCCATGGCCTCCCGAGTCTCCAGATCCGCCATGGCCTCCCGAGTCTCCTGACCCGCCATGGCCTCCCGAGTCTCCTGACCCGCCATGGCCTCCCGAGTCTCCTGACCCGCCATGGCCCCTGGAACGGGCACCGCCCTGGAGGCCTCCAGAGCGCCCACCCCCCCTCCCCATTGGATGGTGTTAGGCGTGAGGACACGCCTTCCGGAGGGGGGCGTAATGTCAGTCCTTGTCTTGTGGTTCCCCTCCTCTCGTGCCCATATTTGGCCTTCCTGTTCCTGTCCTCGTTTGTCATCATTGTTTAATTAGTCCCTAGCCCTGTGTTTGATTAGTCCACACCTGTTCCTCGTTAATTTCCCAGTGTTCTTAAACCCTGTGTTTCCCTGCCTCTGTGTCCAGTCTGACCGTCAAACCCCTCTCTTCAGTTGCTGTCTCCACGGTTCCTGTGAATCCTAAGTTTGCTTCATTAAAGTCTGTGTTGAAGAGAAGTTGCTCGCCTCTGCCTTTCCCTGCTCCCAGAGGGAGCGTGACAATTATACACATACAGTATAAATATGATGTTAAATTATATACTTAAATCGGTTATTAATATTACGTTTTTTTTTGTTACATTTTACAAAAAGCAATATGTAAAAAAAATGGACTGCATAGCTCTTATCATTTGGTTTTGGAAGAATTAGATGAGAAATGTTTAAATTTGTACTTTAAGGAAAACTATTTCTCAGGAATAAAACATGAGAGTCAGGATAAATATCTATTTATCCTCAGCATGAATGTGTGTCAATTGTTTGTAAAATAATTATTTACATGAATTTAGAGAGAAATTAATTCTGTTTGTGTTTCACGAATGAGGCCTATCCATGTCAAGTGCAAAACAATTGAAAAAAATTTAAATGATCCTCCTATTGGGAACTGTTAAAGATTAGAATTGACTTGAAATATTTATGGCAACAGAAAGCAGTGGTATTGTCTCCAGACTATTAAGACATTTAATATTACTGCACAATATATGGGGTCACAGTAGGGGTCTAAGACAGATCCATCAATGTATTTCTAGCACATATTTCTCCCAGATCAAAAGACAACCACTGAAAAACAAGTCGGCCGACCAGCTGTTATTTTTATTTATTTATTTTTTCCTGCGTGCACTTATGATTAGAGCCTCTGGAATGAAAAGCATGCTTATCTGATCAATTCTCTTTTCACAGTGAGTCTGTGGCTTTAAGCTGGCAGAAGATTAAATGAGAACTAATGTGAGAGGTAATATCATTTTGAATGCTATGTGATTGGTATGTCTGTCAACCTTTGCTGGGCACGGGAAAATTAAAATTCATTACTTGTGAAAGAGCCTCCATGCTGAGGTAATGAGAGTGAGGATGAATTAGCTTTCATGCAAGGCTTCATTTCGGTATTAATACACGTGCGCCTGCACACACACATACAAAGCATGATCAAATAGTCTAAATGCACCAAAAACATCCCAAATTATTGGTTGAGAAGTTGCAACGTGATGAAATTACATAAAATCTCGTCTTGCAATTGGTACACTTTCTACTTCATAAATATTGCAATACTAGCATGCACATGTTTTCGACAGAAACTTTCTAGTTCTTTTTATACCTGGCCATATTTTTTCACTTAAAAATTATATTAGGTTAACCAGAAATGGGATTTTTGAGAATATGAGAATCAAGTAGGTCTGCGTTTCATGTCCAAACCACGGTTGTCACTATACCCGTTTTGGTGAATGATGTTAAGATTCTCAATTTGGATCCTGCAGCCGGGAGTGCAAAAAGAGTATGTAACATATGCGGCACATAGGGATGATACACAAAAATGCATATAGAGTTAACAAAAGTACAATTGTAACTTGTGCTGAAAATCCTTTACCTAATTTGGTGTTCTTTGTCTTTTAAAAACTGTGTGTAAAACTCTCATTATGCTATTGTTACTTATGTACCTCAGTTTTTGAGTAAAAAATAAATGTGGATAATTTTGCCACTGTTCTCCCAAAATTAGGCGCATAAACTTCATGATCAATCCCTTTTTAACACGCACAAGTGTAACAAGGTGTGAGAAAAATACTAAAAAGTACAAAAGCATTTTTTGGTCATTCTTCTTCTTATTAATAGATATTTTAAATGGGATCATGTGCATTTTTATCTTGACTCAATGCCTGTCGCTCATTAACACAGTAGAGACTCAATTTAATGATGTTGCTGAATTTCGTCCTGCAGAAAACACTACAGGAATTAGTGAAAATGTGTGTTGTGTTCGGTCAGCTTCATCCACGCAGATGTAATAAGCATGAAATATTTAATAACTAAAAAATAAAGTGGAGTATGTTGAGAAATATGCATGATGAAATTTGGCATGCTCTAATGACAGTGAAAAAATATATATTTACTCGTTTAAGGAGAAAAGGGGAATTGCTATTATTTATTTATTTTTAAAATTGTGTTTTAGGTTATTTTTAGGCTTTATAAGACCTAAATATGTGCATAAAAATTGTTATTTCTTTTTCCGCCCTTTTGCGTTTTATCTGTTGCACTCTTGGTTATCTGTAAATTTTAGTATATTTTTTGTATCAATTTGGTGCTGAAATATCAATACTTTTGACATTCAGAGCCCGAATGTCCGCTGAGGAAGAAATAGAGAACATAGAAACTACAGGGACATAAAAGACTAAGTTGACAACCTAATTTTTAATCACTGAACATACAGCAACATCACATACTTTAATTAATTGGCTGACCATGAAAGTAACCATGGCCTATTTGCTAAGATGTTTGGGGAGTAAGTCTTATAGTCTGGGCTGAAGATGAATATATTTAATTAGGACTGGAGGCCCTTTTGTTGTGGCGGTCTACAATGGGATCGAAGGGTCTAGTCATATCCCTGGAGAGGAAGAGCTAGTGTAATTTTTCAGGCCACCCTTTTCACGTACAACGGCAAATTCTTAGTTAAATTGGAAAGCACATGCAGAGCGAACGCTGAGCTGGCTGTTTCTCTGGGGACGCTCCGGTTTTGAGTCTCCAGCTCTTCTAGAGGAAGACAGATGCATTAGGGGCTCATTAAAACCTCGCTGTGTCTTTTGCTTCCTACAAAGCAGCCTCATGTTCATTAACAACTCAGGAAGAGGTCTGAACAATGCAGAAAGACACTTATCCTGACTTCAATGGAGCTTAAAAGCTGATAGATAGAGAGGAGCTAGAAGTTCTTCGGATATGATGTGGTGACCCAACATAGTACCTTAATTATTTATAGTCACCAAAAATTTCCATAAATTTTAGACATATTTTATATGATGATGGCACTCCATATTCCACAGTTTGAGGACCACTATAACATTCTACAGCATCAAGGCTATTTATATTTAAGTAGATTATGTGCCATGGGATATTCATGTGTGTCTTACATAAATATAATGGATTCGTGGTACAAACTCGCATGAAGGCACTTCAAAGCAATGGATACTAGAACACAATTAGGAAAAATACTCTTCACATATAATCTTATGGTATCCTTCTGTTTGCCGTCTTTTTCATTATGATAGCCTTTTGAAATTCAATTTAGAAAATCCATAGGTAATTATCATAAGAGCAGAGACTGGATTACTGTTGCCTATGTTTACTGTAGAGTGAATCAATCCCTGTTACTGATTTGTCAAAAATAGGTCTGATTCTTTGGAGGTTTATAAACAGGATCCACAGGTTCAAAATGATAAAGCAATCATGTTTTCTCTGCTCCGACATACATTGTGTCACTTGTGTTGTTTCGTCATAATAATATAGGATAGACAGGATGTTATGTGCACAATTTTCCATGTTACTGAAAAACTGCAGTCCCTAAAGCAAGCCAGAAAAGCCTGATGCATTGTGATTATTCCTGTGTGAAATAGATAACTGGTTTACTAAAACTCAGCAGCTGCACATTTAAAGGGAAAGTGTGCAATTTTACCAAAAACATCTCAAGTTGATTGCTTTTTTGGATGCTTTGTCCATATTCATTGTGAGTATGAATATCCATACATCAGTATGAATAGCCATTGTATGGATATGGTCTATTAAAAATTAATGGAATGACATGAGGGCAGAATTTTAATTGTGGGGTGTACTGTTCCTTTAAAGGTGAATTAAGTTTTTAAATGTTAACGTATTGTTACACAGCGACTGTGCTACCACATTAGCAGATGCCATTCATTAATATCTAGCAGCATCTAAATTGTGCCCTGAGAAAGAGCTATTAAAATGTTTCCATTCTCACCATTTTGAGTGCTATATTGCTCTTTCTATTCACAGCTAAGCGTGGCAGAGAGAATGTGAGTTAGTGTTGACTGCATCAGGAGCTAGCGGCTAAAGAATAACCAGGAAATGCTCAGAATTATGTTATTCTAATAGCCTGAAACTGGCTGGGTGGATAAATCCTGCTGCAATTACTGCTGAGCAACAATAGAAGTGTGACGTAGCCCATCCGCAGACACACACATACACATATACGCCCCTTTTAATGGTAAGGCCATGTACTATCCTTCCCACTAAATTATCGCCATGGGGTGCGAGGGAACAGACAGGAGAACAGAGAATGGATTTCCCCTCTCTAGGTTTAAAAGCCTTAAAGTGCTTTTCTCTTCCCTTAAAGAGACAGAGTGACACACCAAAATACATCTAGAGCAGAGAATAGCTCGGAACGCTAATGGAAAAGCTTAAAACACTTCAGCAGTGTGATACTACAGAAACGCTCAGGCACTATTGGGGTTAAACCTAAAGCTCTTTTACCTTGATCATTTGAAATCTGCAAACTTCTGACATCAAAAAACGGCAGCTCAATCTCATGCGTCCCTTTTGAAGTCAACATGAAACCAAAATGGCCCTATTTCTTTTCCTTTAAAACATTCCTGCTCTTATTGTGCATGATTCATCAGTGCATGCTACTTGACATAAGAAAAGTCTTTGTAATCTGTAAACAACATACTTTACTTGCTTGATTTCTAAAATAAATTCTCTCATTGGTTTACATCACCTAGAATAAGGGTGTATAATCCTTCTCCTAAAGCAGGGGTGTCCAGCCCTGCTTCAATAGCAAAAGCGCTTCAGGATTATTAAAAACTATCACGCTGAGTCCTAACATTCCTACTTCCCTACTATTTATAGTACTCAAAAAACTGTAAACAAGAAGTACCCAGATGACTTACTACTTCCACCAAGATTCTGGAGAATGCATTCAATGGACACTTTACTATCCCATGAGGCCACAGTAGAGAAGTTGTGGCTAGTAAAACAGCGATGCAACTGATGTTGCAAATTTCATTCATACTACCCATATTTATACTATACAGAATATACTTTTTTAACAGTCGCAAAGTAAAATCAAATTTAAATGTAGTACCTACACAAACGGTACGCGATTTCGGACACACTGTGGACTAGAGGTCTGTGCAGGCCTGTTTTTTAATCCCGCTCCTGCGACGTTTTATTACGCACCCACCCGATCCCGCTATATATTCACTCTTTGTTCACCCGTTGTCTGCTTTGAATAATTTTCTTCCCGACCTGACTGTTCCCGCTAAATTTAGATCTCATTTCCAGAATATCACATTTAAATTTCCGCTACTAAAAGAAAGAAGGATAGGCTAACAAATAAAAGTGTAGTCTGCACAAAATTGTATTTGTTATTTTATTTGTCTTGTCAAGAGTCTTGAATTTATTGACAGCAAAATGTTAAACGAATTTTGTGTCTCAAGACACAGTAGGGGAAAAAGAGAAAAAGAAAATTACAAATATTGTATTTCTTATTTTTATTCGTCTTGTCAGGATACAATTCGTTTAACATTTACAACACAATTGGAAAAAGTGTCACAGAGAGAAAAAAAGTAGGTTGTTATTAGATTTTATTTGCTGTTAACAAAGTAGGAAAAGTGTTGCAGAGAAAAATAAACAAATAAATACGACATCTGTCGTTTAAAATTATAGGCTAAGCAAAATATTAACAAAACCGAGTTGAACGTTATTAAAGGACAGCGATCCACACTTTGCTCCATTCTTTTTCTGCTCTGTCACTCATCGATAACCTGCCTGTTCTGTCTGAGGGCCGTATAGTCACCACCGGTAGGCTACAGCGCGTGCATAATAGTCCTGAGTACAGACTGTACCAGTGGTCAATCTGTTCTGAAAGGACGTCTGGAACAGGATATTGTTAGACCGCCTGCTCCCATTCAAATTACACCAGAGTTACCAACTGCTACCGCGCTTTATTCTGGAATTTAATCCCGCGTCGCAAGAAATCTGGTCGGGTCATGTTAATGCAGTAATTAAGTGCTTGTTAATGTGAAAAGGTTATGGCAATATTTATAGAACCAGTGCTAGTAGATGTTCCTTGGTCAACATAACCATTGATAGCCATCGCATCACTCATTGCATAGAGCTCAATTTGCATCTGTAACAGTCTCAATCTCCCATGTCACCTCAAATTGCCAAATCTCACCCAAAATGAATGACTTCTGGTTGCCTTGTCGCAGCAAATCAGTGTCAGTGTGAATCCCGCTTTACACCAGAACAGTCATCCAGGAGCTTCTTTTACCACTGCTATGCTGACAACAATCTCAAAATGCCAAGGATCTCTGTATTCCACTCTGACATATCAAACTGGATGTCCACCCACAACCCAGAGCTCCTCTACCTCCAAGCTAAGACTTCCCTGATGAGTTCCCTCATCCAACCTCTCACGGTCTCAAATCTCAGCTGTTAAGGCGCTGTTTTCTGTCATCCTAGATCACCATTTGTCCTTTGTAGACTACGACAACTGCCTGGGCTTCGTGCCATTCCATTTCAAGGAAAATAATTCCTTTCCTCAACTCCTAAACTCAGCTCCTCATTTAGGCCAGAGTCATTTCATTGCAAGACTATAGCAACTCAATCTTTGCCTATAAACAAATCGTGCATGTTGCAACTTCATTCAGATCTCTACAGGTAATTCAGATAATCCCGACTCACCTTAAAAATAAAACCTGAGTGCCTTAGAGTTTTAGAATCACCTTTAGAGACTCATCTGTGGGAACTCTGTAGTATTATTCTGCCTATGTATCACTTTAGCACCAACTTGATAAAAAGTTAAATGTAACAGCAATTGCTTTTTGTTACCGTGGCATATATTGGATTAGAATATATGAGTTACTGTAGGTCTGGGCCTCAATTTGTCTAGACATAGTCTGGTATTAACGTCAATTCTAATTAGCTAGGAACTTCATGTAAATGTTTTAGATTTTTAAATATTATGAATGCTACAAAGATCTTTTAATGCTACAAAGACTTCATTGCCTTATTTTAGTGCCCAATTCACTCATCAAATTATGAAAATCAGGTATCATCACAAGTGGTACCACAAAATTAAAGCTTAGTGCAATTTTAAGTGCTAGGCTGTGAACGATATACGGTTGACTACCTCAATCTAGAAAACTTTACCAAACCTTTATAGCGATCTAGACACCTGAATCGGTCCTTTAAAAAAGTGCATTTGACTTGCACAGTTGGATATATGCTCTTCTCCATCACTGGATGAATAACTGCTACCATGATCGATAGAAAATATATGCAAACTCTCTTTTAAATGAAATTCCATTTTGCCGCCTACTTTCTGTGGGTGGTAATAGCACAATGTTAATTGCTTTAGGCAAACAGCAGTGAGTTTTGTGAATAAGGTGCCTTCTATAATAAGCATAATTCACAGGCCTTTATTGAAATGAGGCGTGTTTGCACTGAAGGAAATTACAATAACTTAATTTAAATGCACTGCAGCAATATTACGGTAAATTAAGCACCTGGTTAAACCGGATTGTGGGTGTTCTGTGAATAAGACACTGGATTTTAGGCTGAAATACCACATGCAAAACTGGCCATTTGTTTAGAGAATTTAACCCTGTGCCACATATCCAAGACAAAACTCTTCCACCCGAGCTGTACAATGCATCTTAACCATCTTAACCTTAACCTGTACAAATTCCAACAACTACATCTTTCTCCTAACCGTGTAGCATAAGTTTGCTGTAAACCCAGGAAGCATGTAGAGCGGATTCAGCTCATAATGGATATTCCTAGGGCCAATTTATCAAAGGTTCCAGGTTTGCTTTCTCACAGGCAGAGGCTATGTAAATGCATCCCTAGCTCCTATGGGAGATAAGAGGAGGCCGAACGGCACATTGTTTATTGGGAGTTGTGTTCAACATAAATCATCCAGCTGCAAAGACAGAGAAGATAACTCACCTTTCACTTTGTTTTTCGTTGCCGCCTCTGAGAGCATAAAATGGAGAAGAGAGATGGAAGAACAGGGATGAAGGGGAAAAAGAAAGAGAGAGAGAGAGAAACAGAGTGATTAAACAAGTCTCACAGCATGAAATTCTCAGCATATACTCCTCAAGTCTTCCATTAATAAAGTAACAGTTTACCCAAAAAAGAAAGCTTTGCCATCAGTGACACCATCAATCCATGTGCAACACAAAAGGAGAAAGACTTTTCCATGCAATTACAATAAATGGAGGCTTCCTAGGCTTTCAAGCTTCAAGACAGAATGTAAAAGCACCATAAAGTATGACTTATGTACTAAATTTCAAGAATACAATAAATGACTAAAGTAGATTTTACTCAAAATTTTAACTTCATAAGTCATGTTCGTAAGAGTTAATGAGAGAAGGAGTGTTCTCCACTTCATGGAGAACTTCATTTTGAGTCTTCTTCAATGAATCCAGTTCACAGAACCAATCTGAATTATGTGTTTATAAATCAGTCTGATTTGATTCTTTAATTCAACTGATTCAGCCTCCATTGAGACTCATTGAATAAATTACTTTATTCAATGAGTCTTAAAGTCATTGTGTCTTTGACTATATGACTTTAAACCTTGAACCCAGTCCAATTTATTGTAACTACAGTGAAATGAGCGACTAGAACTTTACTTAAACTCTCTTTATGTTCCACACAATAAAGAAAGTCCAACATCACAAGAATTTCTATTTTTAGGCGAGCTATCCCTTTAATGCCTAGTGAGTTTACAGATGAAATACGACTTCTTCTCTTTGTTCAGAGTTTAAAGTTTGCTCATGTTTGAATGCATAAGCTTAATACTTTCATTATGCCTGACCTTCTGCTTTGCAAGCCGCCTGCCATAAACATCGCCTTGATGAGGAGCGTAACGGACATATTTTATAGCATGCACCATCTGTATAGACTTCTTTACAGACCCAGCTGAATAATAATCATATACAACCTTTCATTGTCGATATGCATATGGAACATCCGTGATGAGGTGAGACTAAGAGTCGAGATGACACTGCTACCATTTTTGTTGCATGATGGAAAATGAGAGAAAAACCCCAATGAATGCATTTGCGGTGCTTGAGTTCGAATGCGATACATTCAAAGTGATGAATAATTTACAGGGAACACTTTTTCTGACAACTTTTCTGACTTTCTGACAGCACATAGGGTGAAAAGTTCACAATATTTGAATGCTACAAGACAAGTATGAGGCAGAATATATCGCAAATATGCACTGTAAATATATTCTGCACAATCTGATGAATGCTTAAGAGTTGTTTAGAAAAGACGACAATATGGAGACTCTAAGAAAGGGAACTCTACCTTAATCATAAATATTCACATTTTTAGAAACCTCTTTTACAGCTCAAGAGATTTAATGGAGTTCCCACTAAGTTTCATACAATTTGGATTGGCTTTAGCCAATCTGAGCTGAGATTATTGATGAAAACTAAAGAAAATCTGAAACTATTGAGTACATTTCTCCAATTAGCCTCCATTTAATCTCATGTTTAGTAGAAACAGTTGAGATACTAAAGATCACATTTGTGATTTTTGTCCCCACACAATAATCTTAGCAACATCAAATTAACTAAGGTCAAATATTATGCTGGTTTTCGGAATAACCTTGAATAAAAAAAATGTCATGTGGTATAACCAACAGACAAATAAAAGAAATCTAAAACTCCTCTAATCTGTTATTACGCTCATGCATAAAAATGACATGGTACATGCGTAATACTGAACTAAAAAACAGTTTAATGTAAATATTTACCAAATGTGAGTCGTCCAAAACTCCAGAAATGTATGCTGGATGATATTTGTCTTTTATGACTAGTCCAACAATGTTCTGGAATGTTCCAGAAAGCATATTATTGCAGAATATCCCAGAATGTTACAGAAACTTCTATAATGTTCCCATCCGTGCAAAAGCAAAATATATTTTAAAAAAGCAAAATTAGTACAAAAACTTATTTGCACTAAACCAATGTTTCATAATTATGTTTCATAGTTTTTAACTAATAAACATCATGTATTGAGGGTTGCACCTTGCTTTTGTTGTATAGTACATGAACAATTTTAATGATACTCCAATGTCATGTCAGGTTTTTATCAAACACCTTATCTTGTCACCAGTTTCATGAGTACTAACAGTTTTCAGGCCTGAAACCCCATATTACTCAAACACTGTGAATTGGCACGTCGGTCTAGAGTTTAACGAAGAAGTCATTGTTTTTCACACTCGTTAATCTCTCTCATTCTTCCATTTTACCCAACCACCCCCTGACCCCCCCTGCCTACATGGAAGTTATTCATCTTTGACTCTGCGCACAGTGTCGGAATCTAATAGTGTTGACAAAGTCAGACTCCATGATAAGATTCTCCTTGCTGTAAGCGTAGAATGTTTGCTAAATCCTGAGAGGAATACCAATGGATGCGAAGATACACTAGAGAGCAAGCGCTCTTTAATCGAACTCTATTTGCTCAGCTTTCACTCCGTTTACCCCTTTTGGGTTGTTTATGGGAATTAGTGTAACTGGCAAATAAAAAGAACTCTGAAAATGACATTCCAATAAAGAGGACAAATGCTACATCTTAAAACGACATATTCAGAGGCTGTGTGCGAACATGAATTATTAATATCCTTGTTTGACACTTCACCTCAATCAAAGAAACATGAATTAGCAAATTAAGGTTTATTGGATTTTTGTGTGAACTGCCAATTCCTTTTTCATGCATTTCTATAGTATCCTTGAGCAAAGGACACCGGGTTTACCACCATCACCGGCATCATGACAGCGAAGTCGAAAAACCGTATGTAATTTTTCACAGATGATATCAGAAAGTGTTAAGTCTCATGGCTGTACTTTTAAAATAGTATTTTAATGTTTATAGTCAAATCATGTTAAACGTTGTTGACAGAAATATTAAACTGCTGCACCCTTTCACCAAACTTACATACTTCAATAACAGATGTTTGTGGGGAGTGTGGGAAAGAAACAGAAGTCATTCACCTTATTAGAAATCTATGTAACTGATATTTCAAGATTGAAAAACATACAAAGTTGCTTTAATTAGATATCACCATAAACACTTTTTGAAAAGTATCTTTAAATTCATCTTCTAATATGCAACACACATTCAGAAATACATTTTTGGCATTTGACATTGCAGTTTTTGAGAATCTACCCACAAGCATTTTTTTAAATGGGGTGTCAAGTTAAAAATAGTCCAACTTTTAAAATCAACATAAGTACACAGTCCTTAATTAAGACCAATCAGTCCAGCCCAGGCTCATTTATAAATATTTGACTAAATATATAAATGGAGCTAAGTAGCATGTCTAATTATCTCTGAAACAAAGTTAAAAATCAATAGAAATGTTTATTATGCTGGCTGTTGTATGTGTCATGGTTGTTTGGAAATGAAATGTTACAATGAATGGTGCTAAAAATGTAATGCTGTATCACATTTGAAATGAACTCTGCCCTAAACCTATTCAATAATATTAACAAAAGCAAATGTGAGATAAAAATGCATTTGCTTAAGCAACCATGCCATTTACAAGGCTTTGAGCACTTTGTGGCATTTAATGACTCATCAGACTCAAACCAGAGTGCCCTGCATAGCAAGTGCAATGCTTTACTGGGTGTGCTACAGAGCAAGTTTACTACATCAGAAAAGCCATGCATATGGAGCCAGTTATGTGATGCAAATATCAAAATGTATTTGTTTACAAATCATGTGCTATTGTAAAAGTGTTTTGAGGTCAAAACATACTGTAATATTGTGCAAGTAACCACAATAAAGTTGGTGTTTTACTGCCTCCAGTGTTCATTTCAGCTGAAAGCTACAGTACAAAAATGTAGAGTTTTGCAGAAATGTAGATTGAAGTATTTCCAATGACCCTGGGGTGGATTAATCATTCATGCAACCGACCAACTAGTCAATTTGGAAATCTCTACTCTAATCTACTCACAATGCAAAAAGGCTTGTATGCAAAATTTTCCTTTGAATCTTGGGGTGAAATGTGACACGGACAATTTTTCCGTGGGACTCGCTTGTCTATAAAAATGTGTTTTGTACAATGGCAATTAACTGGATTCTGCTCGTGGAGGTTCCTGCCTCTGGGGTTCTCGGGGTGGGCCTTAGTAACCACTGTATCACTTTCAGCCGCTCTCCTCCCGTGTTCTAAGAAGACTGCAATCCTTTCTCACATATTCATCCCTCTCTCTCCAATGCTTTTTCTGGCAGGGCCTATTTCTGATACCTGCCTGCGGGCGATGTGAAGAGAAGGGGGAGTCGGTCCCCACGGTGATCAGTCTAACCAACCATGAGAAAGGGTTTGTCCTCCAAAGCAGAGAGAACGAGGCCCTCCAGTGAGCTCGCCAGGCGGCCAGAGGAATCATACCTCACATTGCCAAACAGCGAGAGTCCCTCGGGCACTATGGCTTCGACTGACCCCACGTCAAAGAGTAACCCATCATTCTCGGGTCAGAGGAATAAAAAAAGAATCCATCAGACAAGCGCAATAAAGCTTGTCGTGAGTGTTTTGATTTCTGCTGCCGTGAACCTTGGCTATATTTGTATATTGCCATATCGGCCAAGGGTTTTCGACTGAAAAAATATCATCCGAAAGGAACATTAGTGATTTCTTTAGGTAAAAATGTCAAATGGAGATGATGTGCAAAACTAAACATGACCCTGATAACCAGAGCTGTCCTGCCTGTTTTCTATGCCTCGAAACTTTCTGCAGTGTTGCAAGATTTTGAAGCTTTCCCTGGAGAAACGACCTGCTAGTGCAAGTGAAATCAGCAGTCGGCGAGTGCCCACTTAAGGAGACCTCCACAGCCCTGATAAGAGGGAGAGTCTGAGGTAGGGAAGATAGAAAACACTCCATATCTTCCATTAGGGCATTACAAATACTTGAATGGGAGCTGAAGCTCCCATGTGTACAGTATGTATCAGTACATTTTTCTGTAGCAAAAACATGTTGCTTCGACATGAATCATGAGTTTTATTTTTAAATGTTGCTTCACACCAACTTAAAAAGCAAACAGCAGCAATGATAATAAAATAAAATAAAACTTCAGAAACTGTGACAGCTGCTTTCTCATGTAAAACCATGTTGATTTAACAAGAAATGTTTATAAGTTGAAGATATTTTACAACACTCCAGACAAATTTGAATACTAGCAACAATAATAGTAAGTAAATAAAATAAGGAAAAGGTGAAAGATCAGGCAAATCGTTTTAATTATTAACAAGATAAAGATAACAAATTTAAATAGGAAATAGTGACAACAATAATAATACAAATTAAATAAAATATAAAACAAGCTAAATTTTCTGAAGAAAATGTGACCTGGTTTTTCATGCAAAGTCATTTGGATTAAAAATAATACATTTTATTTATTAAAAATTATTTATTAAAATGTTTACATTATGTTTCAAACATTAGCAACAATAATAATTATTAATCAAATAAAATAAGGAAAAAGAAAATCATGCAAAATCATACATTTTAATTATTGATAAGATAAAGATTACAAATTTAAATAGCAAACAGCAGCAGCAACAATAATTATTGAAACAAATATAAAATATGATAACTTTTCTGAAGAAAATGTGACTGCTGGTTTTTAAAAAATAATACATTTTATTTATTTTTAAGACAAAGATTTTTACATCACTTTTCACACATTTAAATAGCGAATAGTAGCAACGATAATAATTGTAATATAAATACATATATACATACCTAAATAAATAAATGTTCTGAAAGGGAGAAAAATGTGAATGCTCCTTTCATGCAAAATCATGAATTTCAACAAATACCATGAATTTTATTTATCTAATTAATTAATTAATTAATAATTATTTATGTAATATTTATTTATTCATTCATTCATTCATAAATAATATAGAAAACAATCTAACTGAATCAGTCTATCTTAAAATATTGCTGTTTTGGAATTCACTGACTTTTCTTTTTATGAATATAAACAGCTGATTATTCTGGTGGAACAACTAATTAATTTGCAATTGAAACATTTCAAACCCATACGGAAATGTAATATATTACATATATGTCCATATATCAGTAGTGATGTTGTCATATATGTTACATATAAGGCAATATATTATTATCCCATATATCCATCTTCTGGATATACACTATATTGCCAAAAGTATTGGATCACCCCCTTCTAATGAACAGGTTTGACTACTTTAGTAATTTCCATGAGTACAAATCTTAATGTTAAAGCATATAATGGTATTCTAGGGAATTGTGTGCTGCTAATTTTATTGCAACAGTTTGGACAGGACCCTTTTCTAGTCTAACATGACAATGCCTCTTTGTATAAGGCACGGTTCAAAAATAAATGATTGATTCAGTCAGTGTGGAAGAACTTGACTGGTCTGCAGAAAGCAATGTCCTGATCGCAGCTGAACACCTCTGGTGTGACTTTATATGCAGACCTTGAGCCAAAAACTCCTCACCAAACACCAATGACTTGTACATACACTATATGGACAAAAGTATTGGGACACCCCCTTCTTTAGAACAGAAGAAGGCACTTCCAAAACTGTGGCAAGATGGAAGCAAAATTCACTTATTCAAAAACTGTATTTCCATCTCTGTTGCAACAGTTTTGAAAGTGTCTAAAATGACAGTACCCTTATGTACAAATCATTGGTGCCCCGTGAGACCTCCACGCTCAGCGGTGAGTACCCTCCAGATCGCACCCGATGTCTCCTCGTTGTCATTGCTGCCAGTATAGCTTCTCACTCCGGACTCCTCTGTTTCAGTCTCCGCTTTGGTCGACCCGGGCTCCTCGGGGAACTTCATTTCCCAAGCTCTCCTAACCCATCTCAACCTACCCCGGCAACCCCAGGAGCTCCGAGTCGAAACCATACAAGTAAAGCCGCTGGGACGTGGAAGGATTCGATATCGAGCTCCCCCATTAAGGCTCAGGATCGGATGTCTACATGAGGAAACCATCTCCTTTCTGGAACTAGAGGGACCCACAGTGGATATCATCCTGGGACGCCCCTGGCTTCATCAACATTCTCCAGAAGTCAGATGGGATCCATGCAAGATTACTCGGTGGAGTGAGACCTGTTTTCAGAACTGCCTGACTCCAGTACCCAAACCACCCCAGACGCTCACGTCCCACCAAGTATGTTCCACCCTCATCGAAAGCCCGGAGCCTCAGGTGAAGTGCACGATCCCATCTGACTACCAGGATTCCAGGTTCCAGGATGTGTTCAGCAAGCAGGCAGCCACTCGCCTTCCACCGCACCAGCCATGGGACTGTGCTATAGACCTGCTGACTGGAGTTAAACTCCCTAAGGGTAAGGTTTACCCTCTGTCCATCCCGGAGCGCAAGGCAATGGAGGAATACATCAAGGAGGCTCTCCAGCAAGAGTTTATCCGGCCATCTACATCTCCCACCGCATCAAGCTTCTTCATCGTGGGCAAAAAGGACGGAGGCTTGAGGCCATGTATCGACTACCAAGCCCTGAACTCCCAGACGGTGAAGTTGCCATATCCACTTCCCCTGGTCCCAGCCACCCTCGAAGAACTCCATGGAGCCCGCATCTTCTCCAAACTGGACCTGCGGAGCGCATATAACCTCGTGAGGATCAAGGCTGGTGATGAGTGGAAGATGGCATTTATCACCCCTTCAGGCCACTATGAGTACCGGGTCATGCCGTATGGCCTCTCCAACTCACCGTCCGTCTGGGGCGACAATGCCCCAGCTCATCGAAGTCACATCATCAGGGAACGGCTGCTGGAGGCTTTGGTACCTCAAATGGAGTGGCCTGCACTCTGCATTTTTTAGACCCAGCGTTTGAAAACCACTGGTGTAGAGGGTCGAAACACTGCATCCCAGAACCTCAGTGACCTGAGGGCAGCCCCTCAAGAAGAGTGGGATGCCATGCCTCATGCCACATTTTTTGTTGTGGTATACCCACCACTGTTGTTAGATTTTGTTTCAATAAATAGTTTGAGATGAGGAAATTACCACTGCATGCTTCTTAAATGCCCTACTTTTATATAATATCACTGTAGCATGAATCTTTCATAAATTTCAGCTGAAAGTCAAATATCCCTAACTTTTTGTGAGCAGTGTATTTGTCATCTTATATGTAGTTAAACACTTTAAGACATAGGCACAGTTCTAACTTAAAAGCAAAATTAAACTGGTACAGTGTTGGATTGCAAGACTTAAGCAGATTAAATGTATATATTTTAATACCATATTGACTAAAATCTAATTTAGTTTACTGTGCCACCCAACACTACCAAAGGTAAAAATTGCTTTTAAATGTTGAGCACTTCCTGAAATACATATAGGGTTCAGACAATTCAATTTTTTATATGATACATTTAAGTGTAAACGTAATTCTGGGCCTAGTAAATAAATGTATAGTAATTATATTATAAAAACCTAACTTTTACTAATTTCTTACAGATGCAGTGATCCAGAAATTTCTTCACCGGGGGTCTCTTGGGGATGGCAATAAACCAAAAACTACCCAAACTATGGGAATACAAACCTGTAGACCTTTAGCTGAACCACTACAATTGGCTGATGTTCTGTTTCTTATGCCTGTTCGGTGTTTTGATCAGTTGTATATGTAATGGTTTCTTATTTTTTTCTTTTTGATTGTGCAGCTCAATAAGATTGTTTTTTCTATTTAAATAAAGACTGTTTAAATAGATGCTACTTTTTGTAGCTTATTGCACCAGTTAACATTTTAGGCTTAAGGCATGAAATGTGCAATGCACTGCAACTTTGTAGATACATACAACCTGCATTAAAAAAAATCATTTTAAAGATCAAAGATCAAATATATGAAACCATATATTTCATAATTAAAAGATTGTCATATATAAGTGACACGTCACATAGTAGGAAAATATTTGGAAATAATTTGCTATGTATATATGTGTAATTTGGCTATAACACATAATTACAAAATACATATATCTCACATTAATAATACATTCCATACATGGTAATAAATGTATTATACATACATAAATATATTTTTGTATGGGTTAGACTTATGTCAATATATGAAATTGTCCCATTTTCTAATATGATTTATATATGAATAGGGCATATATAAAACATGTATTGCATATATGGGTATTTCGTATATGCACATATATTACATTTCCGTATGGGAATGTACAGTAGAGTTAGTGAATTGAACAAACACCTCACCCCTAATTATGAGCAACAGTAGTAGCGATTCTTGCCTAGCAAGTGGTGCTAATAATAACATGAGATTTCTTTCTTTATTGGTTCCGGAGGGAAAAACACCTGACATTCCAGGCATGCCCACAACACCTGAAGCAGAGCAGCAGTTTTCCACTCACAACATCCTCTACTGCATGAAGTGACAGTCTGCTCAATGTCACCCCGTGCTGTCCTCCTCACCTGTGGCCAACGGCATGTGAATAATTCAGCATCTCTGTATTATTAATGAAGAATGAGCTGTACGTAATGGCCGATGCCTGGGGCCATTTACAGTGACAATGCTGAACACAATTCCAGAAGCGAGGAAAAGCCCATATAAACAACTCGCCGTTTCCCTCGAGAACATTTAATGCCGTGTACGTTTACCATTTCATTCCCCACATTATCATAGCTAGAGTTACACTTAAAGGGCAGACAGGAAAGAATGAATCAGTAAAAGGTTAAAGCTAAATTACGTTGGCTGGGCAAAATGTCTGAGGTGCATTTAAAGGACAATCACATGCTGGTATAAAATCCCGCAAATGTCTGTGTGTTCTCCCTATGAAAAAGGGTAATATTCTAAAGATGTGGAGGGAAAAAAAAAAAGCGATGAAAATGGAGAAGAAATATGCTCTGCATACTTTTGATTCTGAGAAAACACCACAGAAAATACAAGCACGGCTGATGAACTACAAGAAAATCTTGGTAAATGTCAAACCAAATAACTTTTGTGGCTGCAGCATTAAAAATGGCATTTACCAACAAAGCTTGCTAGTTGCCAAAGGCTAAAATTATAGCATAAAGGACCATTTAAATCAAAATAAGCCTCACATTGGTCTGTTCTGTAGCTCTGGTCATTTTTCTGGCAGCAGATTGTAATAGATAATCTCACACACAGATTTCTGACTATTGGTATAAAGTCTGGTCCACATAACTGCTTATTCTGGTCAAAAACGACCCATCTAGACAGGAAGAGAAATTCTGACTGACATTCTGAGTGACCAACCACAATTCTCTTTCTTTTCATGCTCTGTTTGGGCCAGGTAATTCTGAAAAAAAAAAATACCATAAGTATCCAATGTGTCCAGTAATTCTTCCTCAAAAATGTCCATTTTAATTTCATCATCTCTTTTTGTTTATAACAAAATCACACAAAGCCATTTAATCAGATCGAAACTGATGATTTAGCCATTTTTGTGTGCCAGCTTGGGAAATGAAGTTCCCCGAGGAGCCCAGGTCGACCAAAGCGGAGACTGAAACAGAGGAGTCCGGAGTGAGAAGCAATACTGGCAGCAATGACAACGAGGAGACATCGGGTGCGATCTGGAGGGTACTCACCGCTGAGCGTGGAGGTCTCACGGGGCACCAATGATTTGTACATAAGGGTACTGTCATTTTAGACACTTTCAAAACTGTTGCAACAGAGATGGAAATA
The DNA here is from genome assembly GCF_936440315.1 of Barbus barbus. NCBI lineage: Eukaryota > Metazoa > Chordata > Actinopteri > Cypriniformes > Cyprinidae > Barbus > Barbus barbus. The sequence goes on along the minus strand of NC_136759.1, from coordinate 21,342,908 downwards.
CAGTTTTTAAACCCAATCTTCAGCATCCCTCAAATTTTTTTTCAAAAAACATTTTTTCATTGGCTTTTGGATAGCTGCAGAAAATAAGCTCTGTGACCAACAAAAGTTTATGATTCTTACATATTTTGCTCATTAGGATAATCTTCACTAATCTGATGAAACTGAAGCCTAAATACAATTAGCACAATTGAGATTTTAACTGTAAAAGACTGTAAATATGCTACAGTAAAAACCTGTTAATTGGTTAACAGTAAGCTCCCTTACTATATATGGTGAAATCTGTAATGTACATTTCATGTCATTTTACGGTAAGATACAGTTTTTGGAAGTGAAAAAGAATATATAATTTACAGCAAAAAAAAAAAAAAAGTAAATTGACATTATGTGAATTCCCTGCGTTACTTTGCATATTTGATGCTTTTTAGTTGAAATAACTATGTTTCTTCCTAGTTTTTATCTTATCAGTTATGTCCATTACGGTTGTATGTTACATCTAATGTTGTAAATTAATGTGATTACACTATATTTTACAGTGTCCTTGTTACAGCGTAATTATATATTTAAGTACTGAGTAATATTAATTAACTACATGTTACTTACTATATGGTTAGGGTTACTTGCATGTAATTAGTAAATAGACAGGTTAATAGACAGGTAAATAGACAGATTTCCATAGTGTAGTGGTTATCACGTTTGCCTCACACGCGAAAGGTCCCCAGTTTGAAACTGGGTGGAAACACGCTCTGGCTTTTTTTTAGGGGGAAGTCGTGGCCTAATGGTTAGAGAGTCGGACTCGTAATCGAAAGGTTGCGGGTTCGAGTCCCCGGCCGGCAGGAATTGTAGGTGGGGGGAGTGAATGTCCAGCGCTCTCTCCACCCTCAATACCATGACTGAGGTGCCCTTGAGCAAGGTGCCTTGCTGATTTTGGGACACTAGAACTTAAAGTTTATAACTCATTCCAGCAGCATTTTATAAGAACCTCAAACAAAACTATTTCAAATATTTCATTCAAATTTTTAGTTGCTCAAATCACTTTTAATATAACTTGGTAAATTATTTATTTTTTTCTCTCAGTGAACAGATAAAAACTTGTGTACTTCGACCTCCCAGAATTTTCGAAATAGCTGCTTTAGATAGAATCTTTAGCAAGTGCTTTCCAGTTGTGTGTGCATTATGCATCAGAACTAGCCTAGTAAAAGCTGCCCAAATAACACGAAGATCTTTGACTATGCAGCATTTCTTATCTTATTGAGTACAGCGTCAACAAATGTGTACAACAAATCTCTTTTGGACATTTCTGTCACCAATAATGGTTTTTTTATGGGTAAATTGCATCTATAGGTCACTCAGATGGCATTCAATGTCACAAAATCTTGTTAGTCCTAAATATTATAAACACATATTCTTCAGCGTCATTTTGATTTATTTGTTCTTGTACCAACAGCTTAAAATTTCATTTAACGCTGACACTCTATCACAGAGACACCATGGTGTCTCGCCACAAATATAAACACATCGCCACAACCTCAAACACAGCATCCACGTCACATATAAAGTAATTTAAGCAGAAAAAATACCTAAGTTAATTAACTTAAATGTTTACGTCTTTAGGACTGCAATATTACACAGCCATACAGCTGGTAAACACTGGTCTTTAGGTTCTGGCTTCGAATATAAGCACCGTTTATTTGGCACGTGGTTGGAGCTTTAGAAAATGCTTTGACATTAAGCTCTCTTTGCATGCTTCCGCAGATAAGAAAGAAACGGCCTGTGAACTGCACGTAATGGAGTATTCAACCTTCTGCAGTCCTTATCTGACACCTCCCCAGAGGAAAGAGGACCCGACAACACTGCACCTCACGCTCACCCCTGACTTATGTCTACAACACAGATGACATTGGCGGCTGTGTGTCCACACACAAACAAACCATGTTTAGAAGTGCTGATCGGACAAAGTGAAAAAGCTGTGCTGCTTCCTCTGACTGTTGTGTGTACGTGTGAGTCAAGAACATGACATTTGGTGTAAGAAAAAAAAAATGGCGTAGAAGCAATTTTGACTCAGAAATTGCTAATACATTTTCTGAAATAAGTAAACAAAAAGAAATAGCAGCACATTCAATTAAATGTGACATTTTGAGGTAGAAAAACTGAAATAGGAAGTATGGAGTCAGTTCTCCTCATGTTCACACAGATGAGTAACCACAGGTGGATTAACTATGAACATGTTCCACTAACATCTGACAAGTTATGCCATAATTTTGAACAGCAGGGGAGGATGAGGTAAGATGTCGGTAAATATCATCTGAACGCATATATTCACGTTTATGCTGTTGTAAATATATGTATATATATATATAAGGGGATGTTTCCAAAGTCATAATTTAGTTATTTTTATAATAATAGTAATAATATAACCCAGTACTGGAGCAATATTGCAATTTTTCTTGATTTTCAATTTAATCCTTAAACAACTATAATTTGGCAAAAGTTTCCATTTACTTCCAATTCTACTACTACTACTGCTAATTATTATTAGTATTTAGGGATGTGTTATTCTATAAGTGCATTACATGCCAAATTAATCTAAACTAAATATGTAACAGTTTAGCAGATGGACACTGTTTTTTGGAGGGGGGTCTTTCTACATCTTCCCCTATATCTATGTCCAGGCACATTTTGCCTGAAAATTAATAATAAAAAAAAAATCTCTCCTTTTCTGTTCAACACACACAATTTGAGCATACAAGGTTGGAACGATTTGTAAATAATGACAGATTTTTAATTTCTGGGTGAACTATTTATTTACCCACTTTCCCCACACCCCCCTAACCCAGTCATAATAAACCTTGTCCTCTTCTTGAAATGCCTAGTTCTTCATTACTTTGTTTTTTAGCGCATAGAAAAATCCAGCAGAGCGTTGAATGATCCAAATGCAGCAGGTACATGGGGTCTTTTGGCCCATAGAACGGTGAGTTCAATCCATCTCTTTTCATGTTTCGAGCCGTCTCGTGTCATTGTGACCTTCTCAAAGTCAGTGCCCTAAATCGGTTTTCATCCGTGTAAGCTGTGACCTTTCCAGCTTGGAGGCTTTTAGCCTTACCTGCAGCACCACACAGCTCCACCACCTGCTCCAACAACACAGCCTGATGGCGAGCTAATGCTTCAGAGATCAACCAATCTCATTCACATCCTCGACGCCAGCCCATGGCATTTGTGTATTCAACCTTCTGAAATTCAACTTCAATAAACGGGAGGATGTTATGACACCTCATAACATGATAGGATGATATGATGGCTCATACAGCGATATCACTCTGGTCTGCTGCTCGCATTTTAGAAGCTATTGGTTTTGCTCTTTTTGTTTAGGGGACAGTTGAAAATGAAAAAAAAAAGCAGAAGGAGAAGGATAGATGAACGATTAGATAAAAAGATAGAACAACAGAGAGAATGTTAGTTAAAAGAATGGTAAATGAGGGAAAATAACAATATGAGTCAGACATATAAAGACAGAATGACAGTTAGAACAACATATAGACCGATGGATGAATGGATGGATAGATAGAACAATAGATAGAATGATAGAACGATAGATAGAACGATAGAATGACAGAAAAGTGAAAGCAATGTGACATACGGCCAAGTATGGTGACCCATACTCAGAATTTGTGCTCTGCATTTAACCTATCCAAAGTGCACACACACAGCAGTGAACACACACACACACACCGTGAACACACACCCAGAGCAGTGGGCAGCCATTTATGCTGCGGCGCCCGGGGGTTTGGTGCCTAGCTCAAGGGTCTCACCGCAGTCGTGGTATTGAGAGAGCGCTGTATATTCACTCCATCCCGCCTACAATCCCTGTCGGCCTGAGACTCGAACCCGCGATCTTTGGATTATGAGTCCGACTCTCTAACCATTAGGCCACGACTTCCCCACGATAGACATATAGAATGATGATAGAATGACGATAGACAGACAGACAGAAAGATAGATAGATAGATAGATAGATAGATAGATAGATAGATAGATAGATAGATAGATAGATAGATAGATAGATAGATAGATAGATAGATAGATAGATAGATAGATAGAGTCAAGTCAAGTCACCTTTACTTATATAGCGCTTTTTACAATGCAAATTGTGTCAAAGCACTGCACAATATAAAAAAAAAAGGAAAATAAAGTGTCAATAAGTTTGAATAGTGTCTTTGCAATAAGGTCGGCGATATCGCTGGAAATGAAGCGTCCCTAACTAAGCAAGCCAGAGGCGACAGCGGCAAGGAACCAAAAACTCCATCGGTGACAGATAGATAGATAGACAGATAGACAGATAGATAGATAGATAGATAGATAGATAGATAGATAGATAGATAGATAGATAGATAGATAGATAGATAGATAGATAGATAGATAGATAGATAGATAGATAGATAGATAGATAGATAGTAACAATAGTAAGACGGCCACATAGACAGATGGATGAATAGATAAGTGAAATATTAATCTATAATATATCATACACAAATGTTTGAAGCACACAAACTTAATTTGATTAAAGCAGCACAGCAGGGAAACCAATCTGTCTGGCAGAGCGGTGTTGTAATTAAAGACAGAAGTGGATGTGTTTCTACACAAGTCCAGAAATACTGCAATTATCAAAGCATAGAGAACAATTATAGCATAATAGATCTGATTACTGTTAATGGCTGCCACACCTCTGCATGCCATCTAATAAAAATAGTGATGCGATATTACAGAGAATGAAACAATGTGGACTTCTGTGTGGAGTACTATTACTGATGCTCTCTACGCATTTGCTCTGTGTCAAAGATAAACTAGTTTCCTGTCTTCGTCTAAAATTTTATGCTTAAAAAATTTTAATCAAAACATTATAATAACATCTGCTTTTAGAGCTCTATACCTAAAAAGGGCTACAGGTAGATTTGTAATTACTTACATATTGTTGTGAAAAGGATCAATGATAAACAATCCTCAGTCAGTTTATAAATAACACTCAAAATCAATGCACCTATCAAGTAAAAAGCAAACTGCATCTTTTAAACATTAAATGCATGTGAGCCTTCAGATGTTTAGCATTACTTAATAAATACAAACATTTACTTCATTACTTTTCAAAGTATTTTTGTTTTATCCAAAACAATAAGGTTTTTATTTATTTATTTATTTATTTGTTTGTTTAACTTAGGACAGTTGCACCCCTTTGACATTTTACTTTGAAGTCACTGACTTTGATTTCGTACATTTTTGTAATTTTTTTAAATGACTTCATTAAAATTAATTTACTTCACTACTTTTAAAAATGCTTATTGTCTACAACAATCACAGGTTTTTACATTTTAGTTTTTGTTTTTGACAATCTTAGGACAGTTGCATCATCTTGACAGTATACTTTATGCAATACATTTTAATTTATTTATTTCAGTTTTTTGTTTTTATTAAAATTCATTTACTTGACTACTTTTTAAAATACTTTTTGTCTACAAAAATGTCAGGTTTTAAATTTTAGTTTTTGACGATCTCAGGAGAGTTGCATAATCTTGACATTTTACTTTATGCAATGAAATAAATGTATTTATTTTTAATAGATCCATAAACCAAAAACAACAGTTAAAAAAATCACCCAAACTTCAGTATTAAAAGCACCCAAAATAAGTGTAAAATCTGTAAAGTTTCTACCACATCTCTATCGTTCATCATGATTTCGCATCTCCAGCTGTTTCTTTTTTTTCTATTTTGACCAACAAAGATGTTGTTTCAGGCCAAAGCGGCGTAAAACGACTTCACATGCTGACAGCATGTCAGATTCCAGATGTGATCGCAGCGCTCCATCGCTCACATTTGGATGTACACGAGTGGATATGCTCTGATACAGTGTCGTCAACCATAAATCTCTCATTTCATTTTCCTCAGAGAGACAAAATCTGAAAAATGGTCAAAACACACATAGGTCAGTTTTCATGAAACAGATTAAACCAAGTACTAGAGCAAACAGCAAATTCATTGTAGAAACACCATTGACAGTGCAATTTAATCCAGGACTAAGATTAATCTTTGTCTGGGAAACCGGCCCTCAGAAGTTCATGCACTGATGTGGACGTGTAGAGCGGACCGGCCCTTTCCCGGTGGGGTTTCTAGACAAACAATTTCTTATGTCATGCTTCCGTGAACACACATCTAATATGTACTCTTGGCATACACTGCTGGCTGCAAACACATTGAAAGGCAACCAGTGTTGATTCCACTGAGACGGAGGTATTGGGGGGGCCAAGTCTAAAGTGAGCTGGGCCAAGTCCAAATTCAGGTGTAAGCACTTTTTTCAGGTAGTTTTCTGATTTTTCTTTTTTTTTTTTCTTTTGCAGAGGTGATTTATTTTGAGTGCAAAAAGAACAGAGGCTATGTATGGGAGCAGTTTGAAGCTCACTCTTACATAAATGCCCTGTAGGGATAAAAGTCCTACACTAAACTGCAGTTTCTTGTGCTGCTGTGGAGTGAAAGCTGATCCGTGTTATTTCCTAAGATGTCGTTTTATGGGCTCTGTCAGGAAAAATCTAAGTTACATGTGCACTGATCATCAATCATGTCTGAGTGTGCAAATCAGTGTATTTTTTAATAGGGTTCAGTATGAACACTAACCCTAAATCTACACTGTAAAGGACAGATTTATGTTTCATAGCTGAAGGACACCAAGAGATCTGATTGGGTGCTTTAAAGTGATAGTTCACCCAAAAATGAACAGTCTGTCATCATTCACTCACCCTGAAGTCATTCCGAACCTGTATGAGTCTCATTTTTCTGTTAAACACAAAATAAGGAGAAAAAGAAAGGTTGGTAACCAAACCAAATGCCTATTGACAAGTACAAGAGAACAAGTACACTTTTTATCAAAGCTTAAAAAGAGTGCTCATTACAGAAATAATATACTTTCAATTAATATATTTCAGGGCAAATTGAATTCAATGTTTTTGGGCACTTCCGTGTTAATTGTAATTAAATTAAAATGTATTATAGTTTACATTTAAATTAAATTCAATTAGCTAAACTTGCTTTACTTGCCCACTTATGTAAGACTTAAGTAGATCTCTGTATGTCATAATTACTTAATTTCAAGATTTTATAATTACTTATAATTTATCTGGTTAAAGTGTACTGCAAAATGTACTGACAAGCATATGGTAAGCTAAAATACACGTTAAGGTCATTTTTAGTGAAACTTGTCACTAGAGCACTTGTCATGTATTTACATATATTTATTACACATTTGTATTCAAGGTGCAATTTAGTACATTTAAAATAAATTTACTTTAAATGTAATATTACATAACAAACCTCAGTTTAAATTATAATCAAGTTCTTTACACGTTTAGACATAAAAATAAGTGTACTTCTTTAAAGCATGGCAAAATCATAATGATTAACAAAGTACATTCAAGTAAAACTTTAAGTCTGACATTATTACAAAGTGCACTTTTACAAAAAGTCGTGAAAGCGTACTATTTTTAAGCACACTTACTGTAAGTGGCCTTTTATTTAATTAATATTATAATCTGCCAGTGTATGTTAAAATTATATTTTAAGATTGAAGTACACTACAAATGCACATTCAATACAATTAAGCATTTTATTTGATATTTAATTTAATTTAATTTAATTTTATTTAATTTAATTTAATTTAATTTAATTTAATTTAATTTAATTTAATTTAATTTAATTTTATTTAATTTTATTTAATTTTATTTAATTTTATTTAATTTAATTTAATTTAATTTAATTTAATTTTATTTTATTTTATTTTATTTTATTTTATTTTATTTTATTTTATTTTATTTTATTTTATTTTATTTTATTTTATTTTATTTTATTTTATTTTATTTTATTTTACACAATGGTGATTTTGGTCTTAAATTCTTAAATAAACATTCACTCTCATGTTGTTCCAAATCAGTATACATTCTAGTGATGGGAAGATTTAATAATTTTACTGACTATATTATTACATATTATATTTTCAACAGCCAATTTCCCCAAAAACGTCCACCTATGCAATCTAGATCAAATTACAAATGAAGAAATCATTATAATGCAGCCAACGATAATTTAATGACATAAATGATTATTTTTCCTCCCGAATCTTTCATTCATTTGTCACGTGACAGATGCAATGAATGAATCGTTCATGAATGACCCATCACTATTACTGTACATTCTTCAATGGAACACAAAATGAGATGTTTAGCTGAATGTTCAGGGTGCTCTTTTCCATACATAAACTTACAGCTTATAGTGGCTGTCAAAGTACTACTAAAAAGTGTTAGAAATTGACTGAAAATCTTCCCTAATGTGTTTAAAATCTCATTCACACTTGCATATTCAAAATTAGTCACATGCCATGAACTAACTGCACCACTGACACTAATTCTGAAGAAAGAAAGTCGTACAGGTTTGGAGCAACATGAAAGTGAGTAAATTGTGACAGAATTGCACTAATTGTGCAAACTAACCATTTAACATGGAATAGATGTGGTTCATCACTTGACACTTTATTATGTTGTGCCTGGTTATTTATTTATTTACTTATTTATCTTTATATAGTTTTTTTTTTTTTTTTTTTTTTTTTTCCCCAGGGGTCAGCAATGACTAGCTCCATTCCTCCAATTAGCATGCCAGATGACAGCAAGGTGAAAAGGTGAGATCAGCTTTTCTAAAGTCGTTCTTAAAATTCAATGCTCTCCATTGCTCACAGGTCTCCAGAGAGCACACGAGCCTTAGCTCGCTGATCTGGAAGCGCAAACATTAAACACCGACAAAGACAAAAAAGGAAACTCATCAAGACGCTGCTGAAATTGAAAGAACAAGAGTTCAAGAAACTCATCAAGTTTAACTCAAACAAGGTCAATGTAGTGCTTCGCTCCAAAAATGACACCAGCCTCTATTCTCATTTGGCTCGCGGGCTGCACGAACCGAGCGGGCAGCGGCTTCAGGTGAGTCTCAAGGTCGCCTGTTTATTGGTCAAACCCCACTGAGTACAAGACAATCTGTCTGCAAGTTCAAATGGCTGAACTTTAGAGCACTTTTTTGACCCAGTTAAGTAGGACTTACGTATATTTTTATATGTATTTTCATAATTACTTCTAAGCGCTGACAAGTATTTATAGTAAATTAAAATATACCTTAACACCATTTCTATTAAAACTTGTATGTCAAGTATTTAAATAAGTTGAAGTTGCAATTAATTGCATTTAAAATATATTAACTTTAAAGGTAATACTGATTATCAACTACAGTTAAATCAAGAAAAAAAAACTTCATTAAAGCATGACAAAAATATTATTAAACCTTTTTCATTTGACATTATTAAAAATTGCACTTTTTAAAAGTGTACTTGCAGTAAGTGTGTTAAGATACAGTCATGAAAGTGTACTTTCTTTAAGTGTACTTAAGTAGGTATTTATTTTGTTAATCTTATATTATCTGCATTATATTACTTATATTTTAGGTGCAGTTTTCTAACAATATACTACACTACAAGTGCACATTCACTACAATTAAGCACATTTCTTTTTTACAAGGGTGTTTTTGGACTTAAGTCCACAAATAGTCTTCATTTATTCACTCTCAAGTCATTCAAAACAAGTGTGACTTTCATTCTTTAAGTTAAAATTCATTAAATTAGTTACTCAAATACTCAAAAAATACTTATATTAAAAAGTACTTAAGTACCTTACATGTGCTTTAGAATGTTAGTCAACACATCAAAATAAGTGTACTTCATTAAAACATGGCAAAACATTATTTAAAATTTACTTAAAAGAAGAACGTTTAATTTGACATTAATACAAATTGCACTTTTTAAAAATTTAAGAAACAATCATGAAAGTGTTCTCTCTTAAAGTACTCTTATCTATTATATGCAGTTTTTTGTTTAAATGTTCTTTTAAGTTTTGAATTCCACTACAGTTGCAAAAAGGGTGATTTTGTCTTTAAATTCTAAAAAAGTCATCATTTTACTCACTTGCATGTTCTTCCAAAATTGTATGACTTTCATTTATTATTACACGTTAAAATGATTTCAAATATATTTAAAACGAATAATAACAATAATTTGACATTATTACAAAATGCACTTTTTTAGAAACATAGTCATGAAAGAGTACTTTCTTTAAGTGACCATTTATTTCATTAATCTTATATCATCTGCATTCTATTATCTATTATTTTAGGTGCAGTTTTCTAAAAATATACTTTTAGGTTTTGAAGTGCACATCCACTACAGTTAAGCACACTTCTCTTTTCACACGGGTGATTTTGTCCATAAATCCTCAAATAGTCATATTCACTCTCATGTTGTTCGAAACATTAACAGTACCACATTATGACTTTCATTCTTTGAGTTAAAATGATCAATCAAGTACTCTGCATGTGGTTTATGTTAGTCAACACATCAAAATAAGTGTAGCCTACTTCTTTAAACCACAGCAAAGATGATTAAAACGTAATGATTTCAAATGCACTTTTAATTTGACATGATTACAAAGTGCGTGTTATAAAACTTTGCTAACCGAGAGGACATCGGCTTCAGATGAGTCTCAAGGTCACCCGTTTAATGGTCAAACCCCACTGAGTATAAGAGGATCTGTCTGCAAGTGAGCCAACAAACACAGCATCTGAAAACAACCATTATTATTTGGCCCCTATGCGAGGAGGCTTGGTCCTGCTGACATCAGGCGGCCCATGGGCTCAGACGCATAGCAACCACTTAACTGGGCCCTGGGAATCCAAGGCAACTGCACGCCTCGCTAACACCCCTGTTGACAGGGCGATTCCCAATAACTCAATTTCCGGAGTAGTAATTTACTCCCGGTCCCTGGTGTCTCCTCTGCTCAAAACAGCCGATATATCGCCCAAACAAGGACTGACAACTTTTTGTTTACATAGGCCTCTTTATTTGCTGTCGTGAATATTTATGAACGTCCTGCGGGGTCAGTTGCGCTAAATTACCGTGGGTTCTTATAAGGGGATCTCAAGTGCTTGTTTAGCTCGCGTGAAGAGCAAAATTCAAGCATTTGCCACCTCCAAACTGAAAGATTTGTCTTTTCAATGTTTCTCACACGTTCTTATGGGTCATTACAGATTTTTCTCTGCTACGAGGCGGTTGTCTCAGATCCTCCTGGTCGTGGTCATCAATTACAATCCGGAGATAAATTACGGAGTGACAGCAAGGCTGGCCTTACGCTGCAATTTGAGATATAGGAATGAGGGCAGAGATTCAAGGTCAATAAAAAGCCCAGTGCTGTTACAATCCAAGCAGCTCACATAAGATGAATTTTGACAGCTAACAATTACAACCGCCATGCTACCAATACAGTGAAGTGTCAAGCCGCGTCAGTCAGTTTGTGACGGATACAAGCCTTCGCATTTTTTTTCGTATGCTCCGAATAAAATAAAGGCCGGTTAAGAAGTGGATTGTCACATTGTTGTCTGAGCGCAAAGTGATGAAGTACCATTCACATCAGTGAGGTAATCTGTCTATTATCTATTTATCTTTTTAAAAAGGTGTCAAAACCATAGCATAGCGGTTAGCAAACTGAGCTATGCTACGCTCTCTCTCTTTCTCTCTCTCTCTCACACACACACACACACACATGTTGGTTTTTGTGGTTTATGGGGACTCTCCATAGGCGTAATGGTTTTTATACTGAACAAACTGTGTGTGCTATTGCCCTACACCAACCCTACACCTAAACTTAGCCCTCACAGGAGACTTTGTGCATTTTTAGATTTTCAAAAAAACACCATTTAGTATGTTTTTTAAGCCTTTTGAATTACGGGGACATAGGCAGTGTCCTCATAAACCACCTTCATATTGTAATACCTCTGTCATACCCATGTCATTATACAAATTTGTGTTCTCATAAACCACATAAACATACACACACACACACACGCACACACACACACACACACACACACACACACACACACACACACACAAACAACCAAAACAAAAACAACAAACCCAATGTAATAAAAAAAAAAAAAGGAAAAAAAAAAAACGGTTTACTGGTGAGTACAGCACATGCTCAAAGCACTTAAACTTTATTATTTTATGAAACTTTGTTCAAATTTTAAACTTGTGAACAAACAAGTAAGTAAATAAATACATAAATAAATGGCAAACAAGATGGATCATTTTAGAGTGCAAATAAAGAGCTAAAAGCATTTGTGTAATGAGGTTAGTGTTTTTTATTTTTTATTTTTTTTTTACCATCTTTTCATATATGAATATTGGATTTTGCCAAACAAAACAATGAAAAAAAGCAAATAATACCAAAAAACATTACAGGCTTTGAAAGTGAAGTTAATATTATTCTTTATTAACCATCTTTTGAAATATGCATATTCAATTCTGTACTTTTATCAAACAAGATGGAATATTTTAAAGTAAAAAAGCAAACTAATATCACAAGACATCAAAGAATTAATTAAATTCATTGCTTATCCATTGCTTGTTGTTTGATGATGTTTGTTTTGTTTTTTTTCCCCACCAAAAATCATTTTTTTTAATTAATTATTATTTTTTTTATTAGAGAAAGAAATTGAGGAAAAATAAGCACCTGGAACATTTCCAAATACATAATCACTTGTTTTTTTAATGGAAAATATTCATCACATTATGTGTGTGGTAAAAGTCACCATGGAATCAAAATTGACCAAAAAAAAATATATATATTTATTTATATTTTTGGAATATAGAATCTCTTTTACTCAGATATACATTGAACTACGGGAAGAAAAGATGATCACAACTCCCGTTTCATATTAACTTTAACTTCCATCTTTAAAAACTGATAGAAAAAAAAATCTGCATAACAGGAATGACCCAGCCGCCGGTGACCAACAGTGTCTGTTTTTGCTTTCAAGTGCATCTTGCAAACTTAAGTGTTTGCATATGCACCAAAAGTCAAAATAGTTCCCACAGTGTGCCTTCACCTTCCCATCATCCCTTAACCAGGAAGCCGTCGCACTTGTCACCAGGCAAGTCTTTCACAAACCCTCCTTGACAGTGCGAGTGCCCTGAGGGAGAATCGGCTCACCAAACCCTTTCTGAATGAGAAGAGGCTGTTTTTAATGGCTCAGAGCGCTTAGCATGGCAGCAGATGGGACTCCAGTTGGCACGGCTCTCATTATTGGAGCTCGAAGCCATCCTCCATCCCACCGCCACCTGTCCGGCAGGTCTAATGCCACCCCAGCACCTGGCCAAACCATTACATGTTATGATCAGGGTTCAAGATGGGCGGCATCGCAACTTCTTGCTTCATTTGTCTGATCACTGGAGAGAGGAAAGCACTAATGGCGGCATATGCAGTCACCTTACTGAAGAGTGATGTTTTCAGACTTCTTAGAGAATCTTCGCCAAAGTTGGTCTTTGTTGCATCACTTTCCGTCTATTTCGGCTTGTATTATATCAAGCACGGATCCTCAAAGACCCAAATATGTCTAATGCACAGATGGGGATAAAAATGGACAGCTCAAACCGAGATGTTTCTCTAAACATCAGACTAAGCGCATAAATCATGTCTAACGGTGATTTTATGCCCTGTGACTGGACATCATATCAGCAGATGCTGGAGTTTGATCATTCATCAGAGCTCACTGGGTTTAGTAACAGCTGATTCCAGCGGATTCTTCCAAACTCCCAGACTCTCAAATGAGGCACTTTTAAAAAGCTGACAGTGCCCATCCAGCATCCAGCGTAATTACCTCCTCATTTTGATCGCTAAACAGTCCTGGAAAAACGCCAGACTTTCTCCCTGTCACGTAAATGTACTTCACTTCTTGTGTACTTTAAAGTTTTCACAAATGTAGTGCACTTTTGCTCGTGACGTTTTAGAGCTGTCGGCTCACAGGGAGCCATGTTAACATGCTTTAAATAAAGGTGACAACACAACATCTGTTTTTAATAGTGTTGTCTTTGTTTGCAAAAGGGTCAATAACTGGCTAATTTGTTTAAAAAATACATAGATAATGAAATCAGCACAGACAATGGCTTTAGTTCAAATGTGTGGTTAACATACCTTGTATTTTTGAATTACAAAATAGTTTGATATTTTAATGGGGCGGGATGAAAAAAACTGTGATATAACTGTCATGAAATAATAATGAAGTCCAAAAAAAGTCTCCTAAAAAAGGCTGAAATTCTTGAAAAAAAGCGATATATTTTGAAATCATTTTATAATATTTAAAAAAAAATGCATATGTCCTATGTATGATTAAAAAACCTGATATTTGTAAATAAAATAAATAATAAATCAATACAATACTGTATAGAAGATTTTTGTATGTTTTTGAAAGTCTTTTATGCTCACAAAGGCTGTATATTTTTTTTTTTTAATATTCAGGAAAACTATAATAATGTGAAATATACAATTGAATAATATTTCACAATATGACATTTCATAATTTTTATTGATTGATCGATTGTTATTCATGTGATGGTAAAGCAAATTTAATTTAATTTAATTTAATTTAATTTAATTTAATTTAATTTAATTTAATTTAATTTAATTTAATTTAATTTAATTTAATTTAATTTAATTTAATTTAATTTAATTTAATTTAATTTAATTTCCAGTCTTCAGTGTTCCTTCAGAAATCATTAAAATGATTTCTTCTTCTTATATTATTATTATTAATAAGAATGGCTTATAATTATCAGTGCTGAAAACAGTTGTGCTGATTAATATTTTTGTAGAAACTATGATAGTTTTTTCATGATTCTCTGATTAACAGAAAGTTCATAAGAACAGCATTTATTTGAAATAGAAAGCTTTTGTAACATTATAAATGTCTTTACTATCAAGTTAGTGCATCCTTATAGAGTAAAAGTATTCATTTCTAAAATAAATGAATAAATAAATAATACAAAAACATTTAAATGTTTTTTTTTAATAATAAAAATAAGATAAAATAAAATGATTTTGTAAAAAAAAAATATTGTCATCATTTCATACATCTTTCCTTTCATATGTCACTGAATTTGATTTAAATCTAAAAAAAAGCATAGTTTTGTATATACAGCAGAATTCTGATTGGCATCAAGCGCTCGGTCAACAGAAATGATGATCTGTCCCTTTAAGCTCATATTTGCTGAGGTCCTCATAACAAGGATTGTGTTTGTGAGTTAAAGAAAATCAGAAGCGAATATTATTGTTTCCTCTGGGTGTCTCCAGGGATTAGCCACTATATACAAGATGCATTCTTTGTAGTTGAGGACACAATGAAAATAATACATTGGGCATTTATCCAATAAACAAGAACAACACAAAACAAATTGAGATGAATGATGCAATTTCGTTCTCAGCCCCTTTAGGCTTGAAAGTTCCTTTACTTAATTAGATATTTAACATATGCCACTTGCAAATATGCCCAAGATGCACAATGTATTTTCGCATATAACACACACTGCATTCAGATCGGTTCGAGTAAACAAGTACAGCCAGAAGCTTCTATGAGCTGAAAATATATCTTATAGAGTGCAAACCTTAACATTCAGGTTATTAGAGAAGGGCCGCGTGATGCAACGACTGCGACAGTGGTGCAAACCATCTTCATCCTTCATAGGTAATCTGCCGCTTTTTGCCCAGATTTGGGGTGATATCCGGCGCCGAGAACAAACAGCCCATCTGTCACAAAGACTCAGCCTCAGCAAACCACCTCTCTCGACCTCGCAGAAGACCGCAAGACTACCGAAATATCACTACAATATCAACATCAGTCCACAGTCATATAGTGCAGGAAATGAAGGAACGGAGTGCTGTCAGACGGGAACACATATATTAGGATCTGCCAACACTCAGATGACCTGAAATACATGGAGCGTCTACCAATAAAATACTTACAAATAAAAAAACTGGGCTGGGCTGGGTTTGATGGTATGGTAGGTATGCAGTCTTATTTTCAGGATCTGGTACGTTATTAAAAAAATACTTAAAAAATTCAATCAGTATAATTAATAGCTGTACTTCATGATATTTAAAAGCTGATAGCTCACGGGAATCCAAGTTTGAATTCTGAATTAGATTGATATTTTTATTGCCACAAGGAAGGAAACTGTGATCTAGATTATAATAGAGAAAATGCAAGTCTCATTAAAAAGCTCAAAATCTTGGGGGATTATTATACAAAATATTAAAAACATATATATATTTATTCGATTTATAAAATAAATCTATTAAGTAAATACATGAATACACTTGAAAAAGCTGTTAACATTTATATTTATTTTTTTAAATAACTCTCAACAAGGCTATATTTATCTGATCAAAAATACAGTAAAAAAACAGTATTATTGTGAAATATTATTAGTATTTAAAATAAAAATGTATATATAAATCATAATTAGAATATGCCTCCTGAATGATGAAAAGGGTTTCAATTCCTTAAATAAAAGTCATTTAAAATATTATTTTGATGAGTTTGATATTTGAAAATTAGGCCATATTACAGTCAGTGCGGTGTAACCAACCTTAAGGAAGGCATTCTGTTGTCATGTGACAATAAAAACAGTAACAGGTACACTGTAAAAAAAAAAGTAGTTGGACTAGTTCTTTAGTTGGACTTCAGCACTACTTAAGTGCATTAACTACAACATTAGTTGTTCCAACTAATAGCAGTTTAGTACTAAAAGAACAATTGCAGGTTATTTTAATTAGGGACATAACTATGTGAATATATTTGTATTATACTTAGCATGAAATAAGTTTTAATATCGTATGCATACTGTATAATGATGGTGTACACTCACATATATTTAGATAAGCATTTTATCCTTTAAAAGCACTTTTTCCTTTGTTGTATTGTATTTAATTTCCTTTTATTTTTGTTATTTTACTTAAATTTTATTTTAGTTTGATAAAGTTACACCACTTGGTATTATGCTTATGTGTCCACCAGACAAAATAAAACCGTAATGTACACAAATTATTCAGTTTGAATTGTTAATAGACCCAAGGTTTGTAATATCATTGACTAGCGTTTTGTTTCTAATTCTAATTTGAATGTGTTTTTGCACTGGTAACAGACACACAATTCATTTAATTGAAATAATCTTAATAATCTTTTGGCATTTGTTTTATCATACCCTGATATAAGATATTGGTCTGTCCACTTCAAACCAAAGTATTTCTGTTAACAATTGAACTCAGCTCACTCATAGCTGTTTGGTTGCTCTCAATACCAAAAAATAAAAAGCACATGACTAATGTACTGCCACTAAGCAAAATGCATCTGTACTACCTTTAGATTTTGAGGTTTTAAATTCATTGGAGTCTGAAGGATGAGGGTTTAGATTGACAGAGACAAACAGGACACCAGGCTGCATTTACACGGCAAATGTAATGCACAAATCTGATATTTTCAGTCATATCAGATTTGTTGTTCTGTCAGTTTTATGTCAATTTCTGACATATTTGACTGTGTTTATGTTAATATCTTACCAGCATGTACTACTTCCATAATTTCATAGCCTATGTGTCATGTAAAAATAACAGAAGAAAATCTGTGCAAACATTTCTGTGCATGTAGTGATAATAAACTGAATTGCAAAAGTAGCAATAATTTCCATAAAACTCCTCTTGCCTGTTGTTTGGACATACAGATAGCCCCGCACCAAATTCACAACACTGGTTGAGCCAGTGTTTAAATGTTTTAGGGAAATCAACCTACCAATGAGTATTATACTGTAACCATATTGGTCACTGAATCAGTGTGGATTATGATTGTTTGGTGCTTTGCTGGGAATAAAATGCCGAGATTGAACCTCTAAACTACAAGTGAATACTGATACACTGCGTTTGACCAGCGAACAGCACATTCAAACAGCTGTAATCTGTCAAACAGCTTGGGAGGTGAAGTTCATATGTCGCAGCTATTCTATTCCTGTCCTCCTGTATTCATGTATTTACCACCTACATCTATCAGTATTACCAGGTTGAGACTTCCAGTGAGCAACTGTGTGCGAGAGAGAGAGCGATAGAGAGCGAGTGGGAGCCAGGGACTTGTCTGCATTTGTTTATGATCAATCAAACTAATAGGTCTCCTTGGGCATGTTGTTTACAATGGACTTATTTCCCCTAGTTCGATCATGTACTCACTGCTTTTCTCTTCCCTGTCAAGAGGAAATATGACTCTTACTGCACTTGATTCCACCAGTGAACTCACATCAGCAACTTTGGCTTGTTGCTGGCATTTCAACCCTGTTTTTTTCCTCTCTAAACCAGTGTCTTTTTCACTCGTCTCGGCGCACGCTTCAAAACATGTAATTTCTAACTGTCCGAACTGATGGCCGTGGCAGCCTGCCCACCCCTCAAGACTAACAATCATCAGATTTTCTCATGATCCATGCAGAAGGAAAAACAGCTGCCTGCGTTTGATGGGCCCTGTCAGATCCTCTGTCCTCTCGATACAGCCCTACGCTCTCTTCTTGCATTCATTTATTCTCATATCCTATTAATATTATAGCTCAGGGTTAACGGAACAAGATAGTTTTAATATACCCAGAAAGCTATTTTGATAGTGTTGATAAAAAATAAAAAAAGCATAAAAATGGAACATTTACATGTTAATTGAATTGAATTTGAACAAAAATGCAATGAATATGCAAAATAAGTGAATGTAACATAAAACATAATATTAATATGTAATTTAAAGAAATAGTTTAATTTAGCTCAAAGGGAATCATTTATGATTTTATAGAGATTCGAACAGAATCACTGTTACGGCGATTCACTGAACGAGCCGTATAACAAATTTAATTTAGATTCCAAAATATAGGGATTTGACCATCAGTCTTGATTATTTGCCCCAAATTTGACGGTCTTCTTCCTGAATTGGAATTATCAATAAGTGTTCTACTCAGGTTTCAATGTTCTGATGCATCTTAAATTTGTCTGATTCAGTCTCTGATATTCTACATGAATAATATGTAAAACCAAACAAAGTTAATTAATAGAGATACTAAAAATGTGCATTTTAGTGAAGGCTTTATGTAAACAGAAAAATGTTCTACAATAGAAGCCTGTCAAACACATTATATATGTATACTAACTATTAGTAAGCAGCAAATTAGGAGTTGTTTTGAGGGAAAAGCAATAGTTAAAAGTGAGAACTTGACTTTTTCCTCATTTCTTATAATTGGGGAGTATTATCGTATTGTACTTTTACATTTTTACATTACTATTACTATTACAAACTATTACTAACATCACAGGGAAGGTAACAGTTATAAACCCACAGTGCTGTGAGCAACAGCAGAGAAAGAGAGAGAGAAGAAAATAGAGGAAGAGAGAGAGCCGGGGAGTCCAAAAATGTCTCATCTTCAGCCCTTTATCAGACAGCAGAGGAGATGGACAGTACGTCGACTCTCTCTCCGAGGAGATTGATTGCCTGGAGTTGGCTGTCGGGAGAGATTAAGCTTTGTGGCTTCCCCAAAACACGTCTGAAATGATCTTTGTAAAGCATCAGCCTACTGAAAACCTTCCTATCCAGTCCAAAACAAACTCTTACCACGGCAGAAAGGGCCTGCAGTAATGTCTAGTGAACAGTGAAATCTTTCACTAACATGAGGAGTGATAACAAGAATACAGTGAGGTGCAAAAATCAGAGACCACTCGTTGAAAGGGAATTTTTTTTTAAATCCAGCAATAGTTTAAGCGTTATGGTCTTCAGTAACAGCCTGTGCTATAAAGAGATATATAATATTAAAAAAAACGTTAGCATCTCTCTAGCCACGTAGAGCGGCGGTGACAGGTCACAGCGAGACAAAAGCACTTAACTCTGACATTTTGCAAGGCTGTAACTTCAGTTATGATAGAATGAGAGAAGGATGGAGGTCTGTGTTTATCTGACTCCTCAGGTCAGGCTACTTAAAGGCAGAAATTCCTCCAGGCGCTTCTTCCCTTAACATACACAGGGACGGTTAGTCTCAGAATTAAAGGACTTTTCCCCACAATTCACCTCCTCGCTCGGCGCTGCTGCACACCAGTGCTCTATCGCATAACAACCTGGCATTTTCATAGCCTGCTCAACCTTGTGGAAGCATCTTGAGAGATAGCTCCGTTCCAAAACATAGTCAGCTGCCTCAGGGTGTACTGCAGACACAGGCAGCATTCTAACCCTCAGGAGTGAATCATTTCCAACCCTCTATGTATAGACAGAAATATCACAGACGTGACTTAGCAATTGATTTATATAGAGTATGATATTAGCATGTTGCTAAGCTAATACATTAGTAAACAATGATGCTTATTAGCACACATACAGTGCCCTCCAAAAGTATTGGAACAGTAAAGACAAAATTGCTCTGTTGGCTGTGGAGTCAAGACATTTACAAATATGATTAAAAGATGAATATGAGACAAAACTACAGATTGGGTGACATTATTGGGTGATTCAACACATAGATGTTTTACCAGCTAAGAATTTCAGCACTTTTAGAGTTTCATCCCTCTATCTGATGTGAGCATAAGTATTGGAGCAGTTGCCTCACAGGTCTTTCTAAGTGATCAGCTGTGTCCTGTTGCATTAATTCTTCAGATATTAAAAGCAGGGAATGTGTCGTATCATTTATATCCATTTCTTCTATATTCTGAATCTTGCATTCGATGATGACACACACAAACCAGGATGAAGACGAGGGAGCTGACTTTGAGTGAAAAGCAAGCAATTTGGATGCTAAAAGAAAAGAGGAAGTCAGTTAGAGCTCTAACAAAAACAAAGGGCATGGAGAAATCAAGAGTTTGGAAACCACCAGCAACCAACAACAACCTGATCGGCTGAGTAAACAACAGTAGTTGATGACAGACAAATCATAAAAGCTGTGCAAATGAGTCCTAAAAGACATGTCTGTAAAATCACCAACAACTTCCAGAAAGCTGGGGTGATGCTCTGACAATCTACTGTCCTCAGGAGACTTTGACACAGAATTACAGATGCTACACAGCAAGATGCAAACCTCTGACCAGCACCAAAAATAGAAAGGCAAGATTAGAGTTTGCAAAAAGCACAAAGTTGAGCCGGAAGAGTTTTGGAACTGTGTTTATGGCAACCTGGTCTCATAAAAATACGTACCTCTGTGCACTTTCTGTGCGACACCGTTTTCGTACCTTACTCCACGTTTCGACGCAGTTTCAAAGAGAAATGTCCACTGAGTGGCGCTAAAATACAGGTTAAATACGTGAACCCTGGCATGTTTTTATTATGTTGATATAGGTACGTATTGCTGTGTTTTTATTATGTTGCAAATGCAAAACTGGTATAAAAACGTATTTTTTGATGCAACCGTGCCATTTCAACTGCCTTTTATGCAGATTTGAACTGTTTTGTTGAACCGTAGTTAAACAGGACTCGAACCGGAGCTCGTCGCCTACTAAGTATGGTTCCGTACTCCGTGAGCTACCGAACAAACTTGCCGTCTATGAAAACCCATTCATACGAGGCTGGATATGTGCGATGCTAACATTCAAAAGCATCAGTTTTCAAATCTCCCAGCATATTAATATTGTTTTGAAATCGTAACATGATATTCTTAAAGTAATTGTGCGAAAAATACGCTTTATTAATCAAAACTGTGTAAAATTGTGTGAAAAGGAGTAAAAGGTGTCGGAGTGTTACTGCCTCTAGTGTTTGTTTCTTTAGGAAACTGAAACTGCAGTAATATGTAGTTATTTGTACGTAGTTCGTGTCTCGCTAAAAAGTGCACCCAGGTACGTAAAAGCCATGAGACTAGGTTGGTTTATGGACCGATGAGACAAAGATGAACCTTTATCTAAGTGATGGGAAAGCAAAAATGTGGAGAAAAAAAGGGAACTGCAAATGATCCCAAGCATACAGCCTCATCTGTAAAGCATGGTGGTGGTGGTGTCATGGCATGGGCATGCATGGCTGCCTCTGGAACAGGCCCTCTCAACTTTACTGATGACTTAATGTATGATGAAAGTAGCAGAATGAATTTGGAGGTGTACAAAACCATCTTGCCTACCAATATTCAAGAAAATGCCTACAGATTCATTGGGAAGTGCTTCATATTGCATCGGGACAATGACCCAAAACACCCTGCCAGTTCAGTCAAGGAATTTATAAGAGCAAAGAAATGGAAAGTCTTAGATTGCCCAAGTCAATCTCCAGATTTAAATCCGATTGAACATGAATTTCACCAGCTGGTGAGGAGAGTAAAGGCAGAAACTCCCCAAAACAAGCAACAATTGGGATTGGCTGCATTAAAGGCTGGGAAAAGTATTTCAAAGGATGAGACCAAGAGTCTGGTGATGTCTATGGGTCACAGACTCACTGCTGTGATTGTGTGCAAGGGATCTGCAACTAAATAATAGCTTTTAATCTTTTATATCTGCCTTATGTTCAACTGTCCCAATACTTATGCTCACATAAATGAGTGGGATGAACTCTAAAAGTGCTGTTCTTTTTATTTGGTAAAACATGTATGTGTTGAAACAGCTAATAATAAAATGTGAAATTCTGTATTTTTGTCTCATATTCATCTTTTAATCGTATTTGCAAATGTCTTGACTTCACAGCCAACAGAGCAATTTTGTCTTTACTGTTCCAATACTTATGGAGGGCACTGTACATACTTGATAGAGTACAATAGCTGGTTTCCAGAAGTAAAAATCCTGTTTATTCTTTCTATAGGGTAACTGCTGTAGAACAATAATTTATAATTAGTTAAAAACAGACCTGTTATGAGCTACGAGATTGTTTATCAATGTAATATGCTGTTTTTTTAAACCATCAGTCAATTTATTAAGCGTGTTGTAATGCATTTCAGTATCACATTCACTGTAAATAGGAAATGCTGTATGAATTTTTGGGCTAAAATAAATAATATTAGGCAGATTTATTTATTTATTTATTTTTATGTTGCCTGGGTCAACAACATTTATTTTATTTTTTAATTTATGAAAAATACATCAAAAAGTATTCAAATATACACTATAAGACCCGTTAAAGAAAATCTTAGAACCATTTGTCCACCATATCAAAGTCATGTGGTGCAACCAACATGCAGAACACCAGAGCACAGGAAATGAAATCATCGAGAAGATCCCAGTTACTGTCTGTGAAGGTCAATAAGTATCTTAAAATATCAGATAACTTGACCTTTTTATAACAAAGTTAGTTCAGGTTGTAATACGTCAGGTGGTGCAACTCCCCAAAAATTTTATGATATTTATGATTTAGTAATTTATATATATAAATTAATAATAAAAAATACCTTGACAATTTTATTTTAAAACTTAAAAAATAATCTAAATTTATAAGACGAATAAAACGAAATTCTAAGGATTTTGCAAAAATCTGAGGTTAAAAGAGCAATTAAAATGTTCTCTGTAGGCAGCACACTAGTTTTTCTTTCTCAAAAGCAGCTGCCAAAGAGCAGCTTCCATATAAATATAACTCCTGATCAGAAAGCCCTGAGAGAGCATATTTCTTTCATGTGAAAACATGATATTTGAGATTTCATTACCACATAAGATGAGATGAACACACTCAATGAGTTGCTGTCTGCACGCTTAAAGTTAAAATGTAAAAAAAAAAAAACAGATCCACCATAAATCATACATGAGGCAGATATTAATAATTCAACGCGTGCCATTCAAATGTTTGTATAAAATGTATCTAGCCACAGAGATTAGAAACAACTGGTATTCTCATTCAGAATAAATAAACATGAAATGCACAGTCAGGACCCGTAAATCACTTCTTGGCAACACAGTTCACAAGGCTTAAGATGCCTAAAAACGACCCTCCTCAACAGTAATTACCTCGCTAATTCAATAATGAATCTGTAAGTATTCGTCCATGGCTGTAAGACTGCAGATTTACAGGAGCATTCAGTCTTGGTGAGAGCTGAAAGACGGACTATTTACCCGCTTTGACCCCCTATAAATGCAAACACGACACTTGCACTGTCTGCAAACTGTCCCGAGCTCTTGTTGAAAATCTTTCAGTGCAATGCTCTGTCAGAAACACAATCAAGCATGCCATTTAAAGTTTGCAGCACAGCAGCGAGTACACCGATTCTTTTCGGCTGGGTAAACAGCCATTTATCTTTCAGAGGAATACGCTGTGTATATTGAGGTGATTAAAAAGACTGACTAATTACACTGAATTATTCTAATGATGAGCGGTGCCGTCTACAAGAGCTGATTTGTTGACATGCTTAAAAACATTTCCTGTGCAGGGGAACCGTGCCAGCAGACCTGGTAAATTCATTACCGTTTTCTTCTTTTTCTTTGTTTATTAATTTACAATGAATCACGTGTAAGGTTTCCTCTGGGTCCTTTTGGTCTAACGCCTCCTGTCACACCAGCGCTACAAATAAACAAGGGCTATGTTTTTTTTTTTGTCAAGTTGTGACACAGGTAAAGGAAAACAAAATATATGACTCAATCAAGTTGAAATGTTAGCTGTAACATTTTAGTCATTTCCTGAAGTCCTCAAAGTGAATTTTAAGAATTATTAAACAAAATTGGAAGTTTCTTCAGCTGTCATGAAAGAGCTAACTCAAAAAGTGCCTTCAGGCATAGATAGGCCTTGCTTTGGTGAAATGTTGGATTAGGATTTTCTTTAAAATAAATGCTGAAACATTACATCAGACATTTCCTTCTTTCTTTTTTCTTTATTAAAAAAAATCTTTAAATATTACTGTAGCTAAAAACTAAAAATGCTGTGGTTAAAGAAAAAGCATATGTAAAATATTATATAGTATAGGTAATTTTTTGCATACACATAATTTAAATGCACCTCTTCTGTGTTTTTAATTTCGGAAATTATATAGTTGCATTTAGATGTTTTCTCATTTTTTTCTGCTTTCAATATTAAATAAAAAAATTAAAATAAATAAATGCAAAGTACTCAGACAGAAAAGCTGTGTGTTTGTAAAATACAAATCTATCAACAAGACATTTAAACTATAAACTGCAGCTTCTCGCCAAAATACAAGTCCATAACCCATAATATTGATTCCTCCATCTCCTGTTGTCCTCTGACAGCAAAATCCACCCACATATTTGTTCACGACTTTATTGGACTGCTTTCATTGGAAAATGGTGCTTGATCTGCATATTTCTCTCCTGATTCAGGCGATTACTTTTTCACCAGGGAACAGTATGGATTATGGAGTTATATTCTAGTAAGAAGGAACGGTTTGAAGTCAAAAAAGGTCTTAATGATGGCTTAGTTTCTTATAAACACACAGCTTTTCACTTGACAAGACATTAATTGATGGACTGGAGTTGTGTGCATTGTGTTCATTGTTGTTTGGACTCTTATTCTGACGGCACCCATTCACTGCGGTGAGCATGTGATGTAATGCTACATTTCTCCAAATTAGCAAATTTCCATTTTTTTGTAATAAATACATCAAGATTAATAAATTAAGTAATTTGACTGCGCAAATTAGATCGGACTGTAAAATGTCATGCGGTGCAACTCCCCAAATAACTTAAATGTAATGTAATGTATAACTTGACATTGCTAGAGTCATGCAATTATGAAATGATCCATTTTGAAAATGCATGTTAAAGATCTTACTGTGGACGATTATGATCCATGTATATGTTCTATTTTATTTATTTAATAATTTATTTTTAGACTAGTTTTCTTTAAAATGGCGTAAAAGTCTTTCAAAACCATACATACAAAGAGTACATTTCGAAGAGTTTGCACGTAAACCAGATCATCAAAATATTTTTCCTTTTTTTTATTATAGACACTCTTATTTGGTATTGATCCAGTAAGCCGTTTTGGCATTACCTGGAACGATGAACAACAGCCATCGATGTCACTGGCTTGCTGGGTGTTTATAAGTTTTATTTAGAAGTTAGTAGGCTATTAAAAAATAATTGCTGGATTTGTTTTCAATGTTTGTGCCGTTGCGCCTTCATAATGCCTTTGCAAGAATCACAAATTGCCAAACCCATGTGTTAAAGTTTGCCAACAAACTCCTCGAGCAGAACTATAAGTAGCTACATTTCTGAATTATTCATATTACATCTAATTCTAGGGAAATTCTGACCACCAAAGGACGTTTCTCTAATTTTGTGTGGAAAGGCTTTAACTTTTTGCAGAATATTATAAATCGGTCTCTACTGGATTAATAAATAAACCCTAACAGGGTCTTCAGGATCGTACAAGTTTGTCATCTCAGTCATTATCACAAAAAGCTCCTCTTCCCAAGCCAGTGTTTGTTTGTCCCAAAATAAAAAAAAATTAAAAAAGAATACTCCAGGGGAAAAAAATAAAATAAAATGCTCTAACAGCTTGCATAATGTCAGATTAATCCTGCCAATGAGAACAAGGCAAAGTAAGTCATGTTCTGCTCTGTGGAGGATACCGGAGCACATCGCAGTCTGGCGAGTGGACACACCAAAATTATGAGTCTTCTGGGAAACACGGCCTACTTCATTATTCTGCTTTTGACCAGAGAAAAGATTTGTCGCCTTCCTTTCCCTCACACACACTCATTACACTGCAGGATGGTGATAAACACACTTCTGAGTCACTGACTACACCTTTGTAAAAAAATAAAACTAGCTTTACTTATTACTGAAACACTACACTTATATATACTTCAGTGTGTACGATGTAACGTTGTTGGATACTAAATTGCATGTTATTTATATAAAACAACAATTAGACAACTAAAAAACTAAAATTTCCTCAGGCCATCCGAGATGTGGATGAGTTTGTTTCTTTATCAGAACAGATTTGGAGAAACGTAGCATTACGTCACTTGCTCACCAATGGATCCTCTGCAGTGAATGGGTGCCGTCAGAATAAGAGTCCAAACAGCTGATAAAAACCTCACAATAACCCACAAGTAATCCACATTACTCCAGTCCATCAGTTAATGTATTATGAGATGAAACGATTTCACCATTAAGACATTTTTAGATAATAAACCATCACCTCTGGCCAAAATATAAGTAAATAATTCAAAATATTTCACCCCTGATTCAGATGAGACAACTTTTTGACTGAAAAAAAAACTTACCAGAGTAAGCTACTAGATAGACTGAGTGGTGCGGATTATTGTGATGTTTTTATCAGATGTTTGGACTCTCATTCTGACAGCACCCATTCACTGCCATTGCTGAGCAAATTAAGTAATACTAAATTTCTCCAAATCAGTTTCGGATGAAGAAACAAGCTCATCTACTTCTTGGATGGCCTGAGTGTGAGTAATTGTTTTTTTTTTTCAGTCAACTGTTCCTTTAAGTGCACTTCTTTTTCACAAAGAGACTCTTGAGAAACTGGGATAAGGACAGTTTTAAGAGACAAAGTGACATTTTCCTTGTGCATTTATCCATGGAGAAAATGTAAAAGAAACCACATTGTGACACAAATGCCAAAGCGAAAATGTATCCATAAAACATGTCTATCCCTGGCATTAAATATAAAGTAGATGCACTTCCAAATTGGGAAACCTCGCAGGAGCGCAGCTTTGCATTAGTCACTAAAATGACTTTACCTTCTGCCTCCATTAGTCAGACAACACAACAAGGATGAATCCTCCCCAACAGCGACACAGACTTTACTCTCAACATGAAGTCCTCTATAAACAGGAAACAGGCTTACCTGTGGAGACAAAAGAAATGGATATGAGACACAATCCAGGTCATGATGCATATTTTGGTGAGGATACAGTACATAAGCAGAGCTCAGTTTGAATAATTAATACACAAAATGGAAGGGGTGAAATCTGTTAAAGCAGTGTAAACGCCTTAAAGGTTTGAATCTTCTGCTTGAATTGAGATGGTATCACATTAAAGATATAAAAACCTTGCACTTTAACAGGTTTACTGAACCATACATTCAGTTTATGACACAGCCTCCAGCTGAACACCTACGAAATCCAATTTCAACGTCTCAAAACACATTTCAACATGCTTGAATATTTACATCATGTTTTGCACTGTTAGTGAAAAAAAATACTCAAAGAAGCTGAATTTAGATTTTGTGTTGCAGTGTTATTTTAGTATAATATTTACAATTATAGTATTCATTCATATATTAAATAAACTTATTTTTACATTTTCAGTTTTCATTTTAATTTAATTTTGTCTTAGTAATTTTATTTTGTACTAGTCATTTTACTAGTTTATTAAAATGTTTACTTAGCTTTAATTGTTATTATTATTATTTAATTAAATTTAGCACTTAAACTTTATTTCACTTGTTTTTTTGTTTTTTTTTGTAATATAGTACAAAGTCTCAATATTATTTCTTGTTATCTATCAACATGTTTACTGACATCACTCGAGAGTTAAAGATTGTGTCTGTACAGATATGAGTCTGTCTTCTGTAGTGTGTATCAATCTAAGAGTTGAAAGTGTAAGTATTGTTGCCAGTCCCAAACTCTGTGAAACAGACACAGGTAAATGTTTAGAGCTCTCAGGGGTCTTTCATCTCTCAGGAGCTTTTTATCAACATCGGGTCAAAACTGTGCTAGAACAAGCAATTTCGGACAGAAGAGGAACACTGTGTTCAGTTTTGCTGGACTCATTCTTGGCTTGTGATGAGCCTACTAGTAGGGAACATGTTGTCTAATCTCATGATGTTCTTTGTGTTTTTACACAGTTGCCCTTAGTTAAGGTACACACACACACACACACACACACACACACGTGTTGGTTTTTGTGGTTTATGGGGACACTCCATAGGCGTAATGGTTTTTATACTGAACAAACTGTGTGTGCTATTGCCCTACACCAACCCTACACCTAAACTTAGCCCTCACAGGAGACTTTGTGCATTTTTAGATTTTCAAAAAAACACCATTTAGTATGTTTTTTAAGCCTTTTGAATTACGGGGACATAGGCAGTGTCCTCATAAACCACCTTCATATTGTAATACCTCTGTCATACCCATGTCATTATACAAATTTGTGTCCTCATAAACCAC